>NW_027363400.1:600000-901020 GCF_046119375.1 Phyllobates terribilis | reverse complement strand
ATACAAGGTATAAATACTGACACACCATGAGACCACATATTACCACCACATAGTGACTGAATAATACCACATACAAGGGACAAATATCGTCATGTCATGACCAAAGCACATAATGGCACCACATAGTGACAAATAATACTAAAATAATAAAAATGTAAAAAAAGCTCTGTATGTAGTGTCAGTGTACAGGTTATACAGTGATCACCAGTGACATTATACACAGGAGCTCTGTATATAGTGTCAGTGTATAGGTAATACAATGATCACCATTGATATTATACACAGGAGCTCTGTATATAGTGTCAGTGTATAGGTAATACAATGATCACCAGTGACATTATACACAGGAGCTCTGTATATAGTGTCAGTGTACAGGTAATACAATGATCACCATTGATATTATACACAGGAGCTCTGTATATAGTGTCAGTGTGAATGTATAGGTAACACATACTCACAAGTTCTTTATCTGCAGACCGATATATCACATCTTCTATGCAGGACTTATCTCTGCAGAAAATAACATAGTTAGCTATAACTGATCACTTCCAGAGCACAATCCACACTTTTCCCAAGATTTCTACACTGCATGAAATGACAAAAAAAGAAACATAGCACTGCACTACACAGTAACAGTGCTCCAGTGTCATTCTGTGCCTGCTCATCTGTCAGCAGACATATTTGTCTGATGGCAAAGATCTAGCAGAGCTGAAGACAGAAGACCCATGGATGACGTCGGAGCGAGGATTTTTTTAATTAAAGATGGAGTCCCTTAGGCTTAGTTTCCCACGCAGCATAATAGCCGCATATTCCTGCTTTTATGCGGCGCTCCTGTCATCAGGATTTTGATAATTTTGAGTATTTGTTCAACAGAGGTTGATTTTGAAAGGAGAGCGGAGGAATTGAAGCACAGGTTCTTAGATCGCGGATATAGTCGAAGAAGTATTAAGCATGCCTATAATCGAGCCAAAAACAGTAATCGTCAACAATTAATGTATTCTAATCGAGCTCACAAACAAGAGAAGTGTGTCAAGATGGTGACACGGTACCATTCACAATGGCGCAAAATGTGTGATGTGCTTAGGAAACACTGGCCCATTTTACTTGCGGATCAGACGTTGCACCAGTATTTGCCAATGTATCCGTCAGTCACAGCCCGTCGATCTCCGAGCCTCTGAGATCACTTGGTAAGGAGCTACCTTACACCTAATACTCAGAAGAAAATTGGCAAAATAGGACTGGCTAAAATAAGACAAACGTGGGGTTGTACCCCATGTGGTTCATGTATTTCGTGTCCAAACATCGAACATACTAAAAAGTTTCTTTCATCTAGTGGGAAAGAATTTACTATCCTACACTCCATTACGTGTACAGCACGTAATGTCATTTATCACGCTACATGGCCTTGCTCTTTGGTATACATAGGTCTGACCACTAGGATGTTAAAGACCAGAGCGAGGGAACATGGACGTGATATTATGGCAGCAGCCACTGAGGATAATTTGGAGTTGTTGAAAACAATCCCTAGACACTTTAAAAACTATCATGCCTGTGATCCATCAGGTCTTCAAGTTAAAGGCATCGATGATGTTTATAGTACGTTGCGTGGAGGTAGTGCTAGTCGCCTACTTGCACAGAAAGAATCCAGATGGATTTGGCTATTGCAAACATTACATCCTCAGGGCCTCAAGGAATCCTTAAGCTTTTCACCATTCCTCTGATTGCCTCTATCTCTCCCCCACCCCTGCACCCGCTAGATTTATCGGTATTTTAATGATGTTTATAATCCCCCCCCCTTGTTTTATCCTCTAATTAATGTTCATTTTTTCCTTAGTACATACTCTCTTGTCCTTGGTTGCGGCTGCCTTCCGTGTCTCTTTCTGCTGGTTACTCCTATTGATGGATGGCTGTGGACGATTTATACATCTTGATTAATCAATGATTCTCCTGGACTACTGACAATAGGTCACAGAGATATTATCATCTACTGGGACAAAGAAAAGCTACGCAACGAATGAATTCATCTAATTGCTGGATATACTTGATATTGAGCTGTATTATGCGGTGTATTGTGTTTTTTGTATTTTATGCTTACAACCTATTGTGTAGGATTTAATTGTTGAATGTTTCTATCATTTTTCTCCATTACACAGTGTACTGTATCTTTTATATGTACATATTACACCGCATTTTTTGTGGTTTTTGACTGGTGCTCTCCGTTGGGGCAATGGCGCCATGCCCCCATGGACAGTATTTTTCGGTAATATTTAGTTACAATATTGGATTAACATTAGTCATACAATTGATATGAAGAATGTCTTTGTCTTTTGATTATAATTGGCTACTGATGGCAATTATATGGGGGAAGGGTCCCACAGCTATGCATCTACTGAGATATATCCTGCTTCTTTTGATCTGCGATTTCTTTCCGTTGTGATATGTTATCTGTTCACACTTATTATTCTGTGATTGGTTCATTATTGCGTTAGTTGGGCACTATTGGGTTAAATAGCTGTGGTTTAGCCACGACTCTTCTCATTAGATCCGATTGTCCACTTCCTATATTCATTTATCTACACTTTTGTTGGGCGTTTTATAATGTATACTTACCACATTATAGCGCTATGTCCCCTGTTATGGGCTTTCCCCGTAGTCAGATTGTGATGTCACAACGATTTTCGTCCATGTGACCTGGGGGGTGTGGCTTGTATTTATGTGTGGCGAGGGGCGGATGACTGTCTCCCGACGCGTCATAGCAAGTCCCGCTCATGTGGCCTGGGAGGTGTGGTTTGTTATCACGGGGGGCGAGGGGCAGATGATTGTGACGCGCCCCTGGGCCTGTGTCGCGCTGCGTTGCGCACGCGGGAGCTTACCCGGAGCCGGATCTCTTGAGGGTTGTAGTCTCGTGGCGGCGACCCGGTCCGTGCCCAGGGAGTCAAACTGAGCGGCGATGTACTAGCAGTAGATGGTTGGTGACTACGCCACCCGTTGAATGCAGCTATGGAGCTGCCGCTGCGGGGCAGACCGCTGAGGCCGGTGGAAGGATGGTGCAGCGTGGATGGTATAACCCCCAACGGGAGGGGTATGGCCTCAGGGCAGCCGACGTGGATGATGGGGGTAGCAGGAACCACTCAGAGACGGTGCGGTGTAGTTCAGGGTCTTTACTGGTGACAAAGATAGACCCTCCCGGAGTACTTGCTAGTGATAGGGGCCTGGTCAGTCCTTGAGCAGATGGGATTTCCCCTGGCCAGGCGGAGTTGTAGGCCTTCCCAACTAACTGTACTCTTCTGGCTACCTTACTAGAGGCGGGAATAAGTAGCCCACGTCCCTGAGTGTACCGTGTGGTGCTCACCCGTATGGCCGGTGACTCGGGGCCTTCTAATGGCTTCCGCTCCACGATGGCGGTGCTGGTCCCACGCGTGTGACCGTGCCTTCGGGCTTCTGGGCCAGAGGACCTGAAATCCTCTGCCGGACGGTTTCTGCTGCTGGGTAGGAGTTAGTCCCCACAGCCTCGGACTCCGGGTCCGGTTAGAAATCTTCTCAGTCAGGGCGAGCTCTGTAGCTGCCAGCCCCTGACTCGTTGTAACACTGCTCCCCACAGAGCTCCTGATGTTTCTTGCTATGCTGCTTCTCTTCTCTACTCTTGTTCTGTCTTCTTTCTCACTCACTCTGCCTCAGCCCCGGGTTTATATAGGGGAAGTCCTTCCCCTTCCAAGACTGGGCAGGAGGTGTGGCATGCACAGGATCCCTGACCAAAGGACCTCCCACCTGCTCTCAGACGTAATATCTCTATCACTGTGGCAACCAGACCCCTGGGGTGTCACATTCCCCCCTAGTGAAATTTAGTACTCCGGGACTAAACATATTTTTTTAGAAAAACATAACAAGGTATAGCAATAACAATACAACAAGAAAAACACATAAGATGGTTACGGCGTGTCCGCAACCGGGTGCAGTTTTGAAAAGCAAGGTGTCCATTTCACCAAAACAGGGAGACGTAACCAGGTAGGGGCCTGTCCTGCCCCGAGTACTTAACAGTCTTTAGTCCATCCTGGGTTACGCTCCAACTATGTACAAGGATTCCCGGTAAATCCACCAAGGACTCCTAAAAAGAACTAGAAACACAAAATTATACACAAGCAACTATAAACAAGTAAACATTATAAGATAGCTTAAACATTTAGATCCTCCAACGTGCGGGTAGCTGGCCTCTAGTGGCCCTAGTGGACCTACGGAGCTGACTGTCTGGCCCTGAACTACAGGGTGTAGGAGCTGTCAAGGGTAAACTGGGCAGCTGTCTATGGGCCCTCTGGCTCACTAGGGGTATGGCAGGCTCACTATAAGCAGAGGGTTGACTTTCCGGGTCTGCTTGTGTAGAGTCTTCTGCCTCCTGGACCGGCTGTTCTTCCAGCTCTACCGGTTGCTCCGTAGGTTCTTGGGATGATGGTTGGAGGAAGGTGAGTACGGGTACCACAACTGCACCATTGACTTGAGTCCAAGACCGAGGGAAGTCCCCGAGCACGGTACTAACCATATCTTCCCTTTCCTCTACGGGTCGATGGTCTTCTTGTTCCTCTTCAGGGTTCCTCAGTTGTTCGGGACACTTCTTCAGGTGGTCCCGGGATACAATGGCTGTGGTTTCCCCTCCGTCTTTACTGATGGTACAGACCTTCGGGTTTTCGTGGCTTGAGGGCAGTACGGTGTACGGGTCCTTCTCCCACTGGTCGTCCAACTTGTGGAGCCGTCTCTTCCTCTTCAAGACCTGCTCTCCGGGTACCAGGGGAACAGCGGGAGCATACTGGTTATAAGTTTTCTCTTGTCTTTCCCTAGCCTGACAGAGACTTCGCTCCACGCTCTCCTGTACTCTCTGGTACTGCTGCTGCCTCTCTGTGTCCCAGTCTGTTTCTGGTGAAGTGTCCTCGGGTGTCAGGACTCCCATTTCCAGGTCAACAGGTAACTTACCAGGTCTTGCCCTCATTAGGTAAGCCGGGGTACAGTTGGTGGAACCTACCGGGATGTGGTTGTATAGGTCCACCAGATCGGGCAACTTTTCAGGCCACAGACTGCGTTCTTCCAGGGGCAACGTTTTTAGAAGATCCATTACCACCTGGTTCATTTTTTCACAAAGTCCATTAGTCTGCGGATGGTAGGGTGTCGTCCTTATCTTCCGGCAGCCATACAGATTGCAGAATTCCTGGAAGACCTCCGCTTCAAAGGCAGGTCCCTGGTCCGTCAGCACTTGGTCCGGGTACCCGTGTGGACGGCAAAAGTGCTGCTGGAAGGCTCTAGCTGCTGTTTGAGCCGTTAAGTCCTTGACGGGGACGACAACCAGAAACCGGGAGTAATGATCCACGATGGTTAACGCGTAGACGTAGCCGCTTCTGCTTGGGGTCAGTTTTACATGATCCAAGGCTACCAGTTCCAACGGTTGCCGGGTGACGATGGACTGCAGGGGAGTCTTCTGGCTGGCGCGGTCCTTCCTTCTCAGGTTGCACGGGCCACAGTCTCTGCACCACTTCTCAATGGTTCCCCTCATGCCTACCCAGTGGAATCGCTCGCGCAGCAGGAACTCCAGCTTCTTCCACCCGAAGTGTCCAGCTCCGTCGTGGTATGCCTCCATCACCATGGCTGCGTCTCTTCGTGGCACCACTACTTGCCAGAGTAATTCATGCGTCCGGGAGTTAACCATTCTGCGGCACAACTTCCCTTTGTAAAGGAACAGTCGACTCTTCTCTGCCCATAGTTGTTTGGCTTCCTCCGGAGCGTCTGGTTCAAGGCGAGCCTCCGGCCGAGTCAGCATCTCCTTCACCAGTCGGACGGCAGGGTCGCTGTCTTGCGTTTCCGCCCAGTTGTAGTGAGGTAAGGGGTTCAACGTAGCAGCCTGCTTACTCCTTACCCGGTGGGAATACTGGATAGTCCCATGACGGTGGAACGCAGGGAGTTCAATCTCTTCCAGTCCCTCCGGATCTTCTCCTTCGTCCGGCAGGTTGGGCATCCTGGACAGGGCGTCCGCGTTAGTATTGGAGCGCCCTGCCCGGTATTTGATTATGAACTCGTAGTTGGACAGACGGGCCATCCACCTCTGCTCCAGGGCACCGAGTCTTGCCGTGTCCAGGTGTGTCAACGGGTTGTTATCCGTGTACACGGTGAACCGGGAAGAAGCAAGGTAATGCTTAAAGCGCTCAGTGACTGCCCATACCACGGCCAGGAACTCTAGCTTGAATGAGCTATAATTCTCGGGGTTCCTTTCAGTGGGTCGCAGTTTTCGGCTGGCGTAGGCGATTACTCGTTCTTTCCCCTGCTGGATCTGGGACAGTACGGCTCCTAGCCCGATGTTACTGGCGTCGGTGTAGAGGATGAAGGGCTGGCTATAATCCGGGTACGCCAAGATTTCATCCCCCGTGAGGGCCATCTTCAGCTGGCGGAAGGACTCTTCTTCTAGCTCTTCCCATTTGAAGGGCGGCTTCTGGTTCTTGGCCTTCCGGGACTGGCCTATCAGGAGGTCCTGCATAGGCGCTGCCTTTTTGGTGAAACCGGGAATAAACCTTCGGTAGTAGCCTACCAACCCGAGGAACTGCCGCACTTCTTTTACGCTGGAGGGGCTTGGCCATCCCTTAATTGCGGTGATCTTATCGGGGTCGGGAGCCACTCCGTCAGCGCTCACCACGTGTCCCAGGTACTGCACCTTTGGTTTCAGGAGGTGACACTTGGAGGGTTTCACCTTTAGGCCGTAACTCGCCAGAGCTTCGAACACCTCCGCCAGGTGTTTCAGGTGGTCCTCATAAGTTTTGGAGTATACAATGACATCGTCCAGGTACAACAGGACCGTCTCGAAGTTTCTGTGGCCCAGACAGCACTCCATTAATCGTTGGAAGGTTCCTGGGGCGTTGCAGAGTCCGAACGGCATGCAGGTGAACTCGCTAAGTCCCATCGGGGTGGTGAATGCGGTCTTCTCCCGGTCCGCCTCTGCTACAGGAACCTGCCAGTACCCGCTAGTGAGATCCAAGGTAGAGAAGAAGTTAGCAGACCTTAAAGCAGCCAATGACTCCTCTATCCTTGGTAAGGGGTACGCATCCTTGTGTGTGATACGGTTGATTTTCCGGTAATCTACACACATCCTCATGGTGTTGTCTTTCTTTTTGACTAAAACTAGCGGGGCTGCCCAGGGGCTACAGCTATCCCGGATTACCCCAGCCTCCTTCATGTCTCTAAGCATCCCCTTGGCGTGTTGGTAATGTGCAGGGGGTACGGGTCGATACCTCTCTTTTATGGGAGGATGATCTCCCGTGGGGATGCGGTGTTCTACCCCCTTGACTCGCCCGAAGTCTAACGGGTGTTTACTAAACACTCTCTCATACTCTTGAACCACCCGGTAGACTCCCTGTTTCTGGTGGGAGGGAGTGGAGTCAGTTCCCAAGTGTAGTTGCTGACACCAATCCTCCATTACTTTCTTAGAGCCGTTACCTTCCTCCGGGTGAGATGGAGGCAAGGGTTCCACAGACTGTATAGAGTTTTGGTTGATGGTATATAATTTTGCTAGCGTGGCATACCGGGGCAGGTACACTTCCCTCTCCCCGATATTGATTATGCGAACGGGCACCCTCCCATGGCGTACCTTGACCACCCCCCGTGCTGTCAAAATGGTGGGCCTACTGTCTGAGTAAACTGGTTCTACCATTGCCTGGTAATCTCTACCTCTCAGACCAATAGCTGCCCGGCACCAAATCATCATTTCACTTTTTGGGGGCATGGCAATAGGGAAAGGGTCACACATTCTTACGCTACCAATCTCACCGCCGGAGAGTTCCACCTGTTGCCGTCGCATCAGTGCCCGGATCTCTTTCTGGAGCACTCGCTGCTCGCCGGAGCTGGCGTTCTTGGCAACCTGCTGTAGAAGGAAAATCACTTCTGCAAGACAATTCTCAATTACATTAGTTCCTAGAGTTATTTTTGGGTGGCTCTCATGTTTGTCAATGTCTACAATGATCAGTCCCTGTGCTGCCAGTTCGACTCTACCGATTTTGATGGTCACCTCTTTAAATCCGATTTGTGGCACGGGCTGGCCATTGCTGGCGATGATACTCAAGTCGTCGTCAGGGTAGCGGGTAATATCCGAGTCATTCCAGTACTGCTTAAAGAGCACGTACGGGATGGTGGTGACCTGTGACCCGGTGTCCAGTAGGGCACTCATGGGAATGCCATCCAGTACCACAGGCAAGACTGGACGTCCTCCCACATATCTGTCGCGCCAGTTCGATGGGCCTGGTGATCTTTTTCCTGGGGGTTGGCCCTCTACCCCAGGTTGTGCCCGTTTAAAGAACAGTACCTTTCCATATGTCCGGGTTGATTGCAGCGGCGGCAGATGGGTCGTCCGTCCTCGCTGTATCGGTCACTGGGTCTTCCTCTGGCCGGTGGGGTCCTCCTTGGTCGACGCCACGGGATGTCCTCCGGTCCGGATGCCAGCTGGATCTTCCCTGGGGTGGAAACCTGTAAAGACTGCACAGTTCGGGTTAGCGCAGCAACGCTCTTAGCTAGCTCTTGGACCTGATGGCGTAGGTCTGGAGCCGGGTCATTGTCCAAAGCCTGCGCATCAGCTCCCACAGGCCCTGCCGACAAGGGCGCCGCCTCCTGGTGGTAAGTGATAGCTGGGCGCCTGTGGGTCACAACGCCACCCGGTGCCGGTTCTCGGAGCACCCGGATGGCTCTGTCCTTGAACTGTGCAAAGTCCAGATGGGGATCTTGTAAGGCCATTGCCCGCAACTGGGTTCGGTGGGCATTGCAATATAAACCCCCTATAAATTGTTCAGTCAACAGCCTGTCCTCGTTTCCCACCCCATCAGGGTCGGTCTGCTTTATGGCCCTCAGGGCCTCTTGTAGGTTTAGTGCATAGTCCCTTATACTCTCATGCGCTCGCTGCTTGCACCCGTAGAATCTAAGCTTAATCTCGGCTGAGGTGCGGGTATCAAAGGTGTCCTTCAGCCGGGTTAGTATCCCTGCGACAGTCTTCCTCCCAGGTGGCCAGGATTTTACTTCCCTTTTGGCTGCCCCGGTTAGTTGGGCCACCAGGATGCTCACTTTTTGCTCTTCTGTGAGGGGGTACACCTGGAAGAGGCTATCCAGCTTTTCTCTAAAGTCATGCAGGGTATGTGACTCCCCTGAGTACTGGGGTAGCCAAGCTGCTCCCGGGATATAGGGCATGGTGAAGGGCATAACTGCAGCAGCGGTGGCGCTGGCGGGGGTTGAGGCAGTGAAGCTCTCCTCCGTATCCGACATCTTCCTCCCCCCTAGTGGACCGTGGCCTACCTTGCGATGATCCTGTTCCGTAGGCCGCGGCTCCGCAGTGGATCGTCAGGGTTGAGGACCTTCCGTCGCGCTCCGGTGACGTCGGCGTCTGCTGGGCTCCTTCCAGGACCTTACGCAACGTCCGGACGTGAGGCGGGGCTTCAGTTCTCGCGCGCTTTCGGAGTCCACGCCCCTCTTCTTCCCGTGCGGCGTCCTCAAGATGGCGTCCAATGGCGGGAAAACTCCACGGATGGCGGGAAGAAGGTAGAAGATGGCGCCGGATGGCGGGAAACCTCCACGGATAGCGGGAATCTTCACCACTGGTAAGTTTGAACAGTCTTTGCTTTTCAGGCACGCAGTACCCGGTGGTTGCGGGCACGAGATCCTGCCGACTACGCCAAAGTTGACGCGCCCCTGGGCCTGTGTCGCGCTGCGTTGCGCACGCGGGAGCTTACCCGGAGCCGGATCTCTTGAGGGTTGTAGTCTCGTGGCGGCGACCCGGTCCGTGCCCAGGGAGTCAAACTGAGCGGCGATGTACTAGCAGTAGATGGTTGGTGACTACGCCACCCGTTGAATGCAGCTATGGAGCTGCCGCTGCGGGGCAGACCGCTGAGGCCGGTGGAAGGATGGTGCAGCGTGGATGGTATAACCCCCAACGGGAGGGGTATGGCCTCAGGGCAGCCGACGTGGATGATGGGGGTAGCAGGAACCACTCAGAGACGGTGCGGTGTAGTTCAGGGTCTTTACTGGTGACAAAGATAGACCCTCCCGGAGTACTTGCTAGTGATAGGGGCCTGGTCAGTCCTTGAGCAGATGGGATTTCCCCTGGCCAGGCGGAGTTGTAGGCCTTCCCAACTAACTGTACTCTTCTGGCTACCTTACTAGAGGCGGGAATAAGTAGCCCACGTCCCTGAGTGTACCGTGTGGTGCTCACCCGTATGGCCGGTGACTCGGGGCCTTCTAATGGCTTCCGCTCCACGATGGCGGTGCTGGTCCCACGCGTGTGACCGTGCCTTCGGGCTTCTGGGCCAGAGGACCTGAAATCCTCTGCCGGACGGTTTCTGCTGCTGGGTAGGAGTTAGTCCCCACAGCCTCGGACTCCGGGTCCGGTTAGAAATCTTCTCAGTCAGGGCGAGCTCTGTAGCTGCCAGCCCCTGACTCGTTGTAACACTGCTCCCCACAGAGCTCCTGATGTTTCTTGCTATGCTGCTTCTCTTCTCTACTCTTGTTCTGTCTTTTTTCTCACTCACTCTGCCTCAGCCCCGGGTTTATATAGGGGAAGTCCTTCCCCTCCCAAGACTGGGCAGGAGGTGTGGCATGCACAGGATCCCTGACCAAAGGACCTCCCACCTGCTCTCAGACGTAATATCTCTATCACTGTGGCAACCAGACCCCTGGGGTGTCACATTTGCGTCCTGAAGCGAAGGGGTCCTACTATATACTTCCGGATGTGAGTGGTAATACAGGGGCACACGTGACTCTATATGTATGTATTATGGTGAGCGGTTGGCTATTCTAATAGCTGTGTCCTGTCTTACTTTCACCCATTGGACAATAAGTAATACTTAAGGGATACCAGATCCAGACATACTATAAACCCCAGAAGAAGGCACAGCGCCGAAACGCGCGTAGGGGTGACGATACCTGGACTGACAAACAATACATATGTGGGTAATACTACATTCCCACTTATTTTCAAGTGCTAAATGGATTTACTTTTATATCAACTATTTATGCACTGTGCACCTTAGCATTTGCATTGAAGCTTTGATATTATGCTTACAGCTGGGATAAGGCATGTGGTTTACTTACCCATACCCGTATTTTCTTCAACTATGTAGGTTTAATCTATTTATAATATGATTGTATTGGTTTTGGCATCTCTATTATAGCTCACTACTTATGTATTTATGCCACTTTTTCAATATGGATGTTTTTTTAATTAATGTGTATTAATAAATGTATGAATTTTTTGCAAAATTATGTTCTTATACGTAATTTTTTCTATATGATTTGCTATTATAGACGTTGAACAGAGTCTCATTGTCCTACTATAGAGAACTAATTGTGTATGTGACCTTGGTGGTCAATTAATCTGTCTCAGGATTTTGATAAGTAAACTACAGGCAGTGAAAGGTTGGCACTGTTACACTGATTAAACAAGAACCATAAGACAGATTTCTTCAACCCAGGTATCATTTTAATCTGTGTTTGCAGTTAATGAGATGCTTGTGCTCTGGGCTTAAATAACCTTCCATGACCTTCCTCCTATTTTAAATACTGCACATTTAATATTGTGGTCTTAAAAAAAAATTTTGGCTCCAACAAAATGGCGCCGGTGCATGCACAGTAGCATCTATCTGTGCAAGCGCAGTATTCAAAGGTTCAGTGACCTGTCATTTAAGCCCAGAATGATGACAATGAGGCCAGAGAACCAAAAAAAGACCTGCCCACAGGCCGGTCTCGAAGCACAAGCATCTCATTAACTCCAAACTGCAAACAGATTAAACAAGAACCACTAGACAGATTTCTTCAAACCAGATATCATTTTAATCAGTGTAACAGCACCAACCTGACAATGCCTATAGTTTACTTAGCAAAATCCTGATGACAGGTTTCCTTTAACGGTAGGGATAAACCTTCTAACAATCTCCCAATAGCTCCCAAACGCAAACATTAAGCATTTATGCTACACAGTGTTGAAGCATGGATGTACCTACTTTCAATCGAAGGTGACAGGAGAAGCTTTTCTGTTTTACCAACATCTAACCTGTGCTATGTCATTTACTGTTCACCTGTTGGAATATGGGTGCTGTCTCCAATATGTGAGACGCAACACTCAACAGGTTCACATCAGGTGATGGAGGGGATGTTACACAGATCAGCATTGATAGTGACGTATACAGACACCGTGTTCCCACCGCCATCACCCTTGTTATAAGATACCACACAGTGGTTTATATAGAAGCTGGACACTGCACCTCTCATTCATGTCCACTACCAACATTTCTGTACACTGAGGAAGGTCTTACATGACCGAAACGTTTGTTTTGTGCTACTTTTTCTACTATTAAATTCTCAAGATTCATTGAGTCATCTTGAGTGCCAAGTTTTTCATCTTATTGCAGTCACACAGAGTGACTGCAGACTTATCAATTTGGACCAGACAATTCCTGCAAAGGGTAAAAAGTAGTCTCTGTGCTGCTTGGTATCATGGTGTGTGAACATGGACCAAAGAAAGGTAAGGAGAGAGCTGTCTCAGGAAATTAGAAAATTATAGACAAACATGTTAAAGGTAGATGCTATAAGACCATCTCCAAACAAATGTTCCTGTTACCACATTTGCACATATTATTCAGAGCTTTAAGGTCTATGAGGCGGCAGCCAATGTCCCTGGATGTGGCCGCAAGAGTAAATTAATGACAAATTGAAGAGATGGATAATTTGAATGGTTACAAAAGAGCCCAGAACAACTTTCAAAGAGATTAAAGGTGAACTCCGAGGTCAGGGTACATTAGTGTCAGATCGCACCATTTGTCGCTGTCTTGACCAAAGTGAAATTCATGGAAGAAGAGGAGTAGGAAACCATTGTTCAAAGCAAATCAGAAAAAAGGCAAGACGGGAATTTTCCAAAGTTTCTGGGAGAATGTCCTTTGGACAGATGAAACAAACCTGTGCTTTTTGGCAAGTCACATCAGCTCTATGCTCACAGACAGAAAAATGAGAAAATAAACCTAAAAGAGAAGGCGCTGAATGTCCCAGCATATAGATGGAGGGGTGAGAGGTATTCCACTCACCTCTGGTAGGTGTGCATGCCAGACACAAAGCTGATACTAAGCGGTAATGACTGCGGTCCTGGAGCACTGCAGCACCTTCTGCCCTCTCCGGCATCATGCTCAGGAGCCATGATACAGCGAAAGATAATGAACAGTGGGTGGTGGAGATCCACAGGTCGCCACGCTTTAAGTTAGGAACCACCAGGTTAGGCAAGAGAAGTCGATTTATTCAACACATAACGCGTTTCAGAGACGATCTGTCCCCTTCATCAGGTGATTCCAGAATGTGTACCACGCTGAGTGCTTTAAATAGATAGGCACTGATGTGATTGATAATTGCATACAGGCTTTAGAAATAAATAAATCTACATATAATTTTCATGATTACAAATCATTAAAACCAATAATACAGTAAAAATTAACCCCTTTCTGACGTGTGACCTAATAGTACGTCATGGTGACCTGGGCCGATTGGACCAATGACGTACTATTAGGTCATATGGCCATCGCGCCCGCACACAAGCGGTGCGGGGCGATCGCCGCCGGGTGTCAGCTGATAGCACCAGGTATTAGCTGTGACTATGTGCAGGGAGCGGTCCCTCACCACTCCCGGCACATTAACCCCCTCAATGCTGCGATCGAAGTCGATCGCAGCATTGCGGGGCCAAGGGGAGGTGATCGCAATACTCACCTCCTCTCCCGGCCTCCAGCGCTGTCTGCAGCGGCTTCCCGGATGTCGTCATTACAACATCCGAGTCACCAGACAGCAGGAAGATATTTTGGTCATGCGCAGTGCATGACCAAAGTATCTTCTGCATCTGCAGGGTTGACAGCCTGTATAGCACAGGGATGGTGCTCCATCCCTGTGCTATACAGGCGATCAGAATAAAAAAAGTGAAAGTCCCATAGTGGGAAACAGAATAAAAGTCCAAAAAGTGTTAAAAAATGAAGAAAAAAAAATTGTACAAATATTAAAAAAAAATAAAAAAAATTATCCACCAATAAAACAATATATAATGTACCCATCAATAAATATTATTATGAAAAAAACAAAAAAAACAATAAAAGAACACATATTTGGTATCGCCGCATCCGGAATTACCTGACCTATAAAACTGTCCCACTAATTAACCCCTTTAGTGAACATGGTAAAAAAAAAAAAAAAGCGAAGCAAAAAACAATGCTTTATCATCATACCGCCAAACAAAAATTGGAATAACACACGATCAAAAAGACGAATGTAAATAAAAATGGTACCACTGAAAACTGTCATCTTGTCCCTCAAAAAACAAGCCGCCATACAGCTCCATCAGCCAAAAAATAAAAAAGTTATAGCTCTCAGAATAAAGCGATGCAAAAAATTATTTTTTCTATAAAATAACTTTTATTGTGTAAAAACGCCAAAACATAGAAATACGATATAAATGTGGTACCGCTGTAAACGTACTGACCTGAAGAATAAAGCTGCCTTATCAATTTCACCACACGCGGAAAAGCATAAAAAAAAACCCATAAGAACAATTCCGGAATTGCTGGTTTTTGTTTATTCTGCCTCCCAAAAATCGGAATAGAAAGCGATCAAAAATGTCAAGTGCCTGAAAATGGCAACAATAAAAACGTCAACTCGTCCCGCAAAAAACAAGCTGTCACATGGCTCTGCTCGCCAAAATATGGAAAGTTATAGCTCTCAAAATATGGCGATGCAAAAACTAGATATTACAAAAAAATGCGTCTTTTAGTGTGTGACAGCTGTCAATCATAAAAACCTGATATGATTCTGGTATCGCTGTAATCGCACCGACCCGAAGAATAAAGCCGTCTAATCACTTATACCGCACGAGGAACGGCGTGAAAAATAAACTCTAGGGTTAGGGTTGTGTTAGGGTTGGGCTAGGGTTAGGGTTGGGGTTAGGGTTGGGGTTAGGGTTGGGCTAGGGTTGGGGTTAGGGTTAGGCTAGGGTTAGGATTGTGTTAGGGTTGGGGTTAGGGTTGGGCTAGGGTTAGGGTTGCGCTAGGGTTAGGGTTGGGGTTAGGGTTGTATCAGATTTGGGATTTTTTTCAAAAGTAAAAAAAAAAAAGATGACGATATGGTGACTAGTGTTGAGCGCAAGTGCTCGCTACTTGAGTTTTCATCGGATGCTTGGGTATGCACCGAGTATCGCGGGTGCTCGAGTGACATGCTCGAGTCTCCGCCCCATATGCTTCGTGGCCAAAAAAAACCTCGCAGGGATTGCCTGCCATGCACGAGTGATCCCTGGATGTTTTTTTTTGGGTGTCTAATAACCGTGAAGCATGCGAGCGGGGACTTAAGCATGTCACTCGAGCACGTACGATACATGGTGCATACCCGAGTACCCAATGCAAACTCAAGTAGCGAGCACTTGCACTCAAGACTAATGACAACTTATTCAATTTGATGAACTAATGTTATCAAATTCTGTGTCATACCTCTGGGTTCAAAATGTTCAGTATACCCCTTGATAAAATCCTTGAGGGGTCTAGTTTCCAAAATGGGGTCACTTGTGGGGGGTTTCCACTGTTTAGGCACATCAGGGGCTCTCCAAACACGACATGGCGTCCGCTCTCAATTCCAGCCAATTTTGCGTTCAAAAAGTCACACAGTGCTCCTTCCCTTCTGAACTCTGCCGTGCGCCCAAACACTGTATTTTCCCCACATATGGGGTATTGGCGTATTTTTTCCTGTTACCCCTGCGAAAATAAAAAAAATTGTGTCTAAAATAACATTTTTGTGAAGAAAGTGTTAATTTTTTTCTTCCACATTCCAAAAATTCCTGTGAAGCACCTGAAGGGTTAATAAACTTCTTGAATGTGGTTTTGAGCACCTTGAGGGGTGCAGTTTTTAGAATGGTGTCACTTTTGGGTATTTTCTGTCATAAAGACCTCTCAAAGTGACTTCAAATGTGATGTGGTCCCTAAAAAAATGGTTTTGTAAATTTTGTTGGAAAAATGAGAAATCGCTGGTCAACTTTTAACCCTTATAGCTCTCTAATAAAAAAAATTTTGGTTCCAAAATTGTGCTGATGTAAAGTAGACATGTGGGAAATGTTATTTATTAACTATTTTGTGTAACATACAGTACAGACCAAAAGTTTGGACACACCTTCTCATTTAAAGATTTTTCTGTATTTTCATGACTTTGAAAATTGTACATTCACACTGAAGGCATCAAAACTATGAATTAACACAAATGGAATTATATACTTAACAAAAAAGTGTGAAACAACTGAAAATATGTCTTATATTCTAGGTTCTTCAAAGTAGCCACCTTTTGCTTTGAGAACTGGTTTGCACACTCTTGGCATTCTCTTGATGAGCTTCAAGAGTTAGTCACCGGAAATGATTTTCACTTCACAGGTGTGCCCTGTCAGGTTTAATAAGTGGGATTTCTTGCCTTATAAATCGGGTTGGGACCATCAGTTGTGTTGTGCAGAAGTCAGGTGGATACACAGCTGATAGTCCTACTGAATAGACTGTTCGAATTTGTATTATGGTAAGAAAAAAGCAGCTAAGTAAAGAAAAACGAGTGGCCATCATTACTTTAAGAAATGAAGGTCAGTCAGTCCGAAAAATTGGGCAAACTTTGAATGTGTCCCCAAGTGCAGTTGCAAAAACCATCAAGCGCTACAAAGAAATTGTCTCACATGAGGACCGCCCCAAGAAACAAAGACCAAGAGTCACCTCTGCTTCTGAGGATAAGTTTATCCGAGTCACCAGCCTCAGAAATCGCAGGTTAACAGCAGCTCAGATTAGAGACCAAGTCAATGCCACACAGAGTTCTAGCAGCAGACACATCTCTACAACAACTGTTAAGAGGAGACTTTGTGCAGCAGGCCTTCATGGTAAAATAGCTGCTAGGAAGCCACTGCTAAGGACAGGCAACACGCAGAAGAGACTTGTTTGGGCTAAAGAACACAAGGAATGGACATTAGACCAGTGGAAATCTGTGCTTTGGTCTGATGAGTCCAAATTTGAGATCTTTGGTTCCAACCACTGTGTCTTTGTGCGACACAGAAAAGGTGAACGGATGGACTCTACATGCCTGGTTCCCACCATGAAGCATGGAGGAGGAGGTGTGATGGTGTGGGGGTGCTTTTCTGGTGACACTGTTGGGGATTTATTCAAAATTTAAGGCATACTGAACCAGCATGGCTACCACAGCATCTTTCGGCGGCATGCTGTTCCATCCGGTTTGCGTTTAGTTGGACCATCATTTATTTTTCAACAGGACAATGGCCCCAAACACACCTCCAGGCTGTGTAAGGGCCATTTGACCAAGAAAGAGAGTGATGGGATGCTACGCCAGATGACCTGGCCTTCACAGTCACCAGAACGGAACCCAGTTGAGATGGTTTGGGGTGAGCTGGACCGCAGCGTGAAGGCAAAAGGGCCAACAAGTGCTAAGCAGCTCTGGGAACTCCTTCAAAATTGTTGGAAGACCATTTCCGGTGACTACCTCTTGAAGCTCATCAAGAGAATGCCAAGAGTGTGCAAAGCAGTCATCAAAGCAAAAGGTGGCTACTTTGAAGAACCTAGAATATTAGACATATTTTCAGTTGTTTAACACTTTTTTGTTAAGTATATAATTTCACATGTGTTAATTCATAGTTTTGATGCCTTCAGTGTGAATGTACAATTTTCAAAGTCATGAAAATACAGAAAAATCTTTAAATGAGAATGTGTGTCCAAACTTTTGGTCTGTACTGTATCTCTCTGATTTAAGGGCATAAAAATGCAAATGTTGAAAATCACAACATTTTCAAAATTTTCACCAAATTTCCATTTTTTTCACAAATAAACGCAAGTGATATCGAAGAAATTTTACCACAATCATGAAGTACAATATGTCACGAAAAAACAGTCTCAGAATCAGGGGGATCCGTTGAAGCGTTCCAGAGTAATTACCTCATAAAGTGACAGTGGTCAGAATTGTAAAAATTGGCCAGTCATTAACGTGCAAACCACCCTCGGGGGTAAAGGGGTTACCGTATTTTTCGACTATAAGAGGCACCGGACCATAAGACGCACCTAGGTTTTAAAGGAGGAAAATAGGGAAAAAAAATTAAGCAAAAAATGTGGTCATGATGCACTGTTATGGGGGAGGGGGTCTACTGCTGACACTGGTATTGGGGTAATGTCCCCCAATTCTGTTAATATCCTCCATCCTGGTATGTATGGCACCTCCTTCCTGGTATAAGTGCCCCCCATCCCATCCTGGTATGCATGGCACCCCTTTATCCCCCATACTGGTATGCATGGCACCCCTTTATCCCCCATCCTGGTATGCATGACACCCCTTTATACCCCATCTTGGTATGCATGGCACCCCTTTATCCCCCATCCTGGTATGCATGACACCCCTTTATACCCCATCTTGGTATGCATGGCACCCCTTTATCCCCCATCCTGGTATGCATGGCACCCTCTGAGCCCCCATCCTGGTATGCATGGCACCCTCTGAGCCCCCATCCTAGTATGTACGGCACCTTCTGAGCCCCCATCCTGGTATGTATGGCACCTTCTGAGCCACCATCCTGGTATGCATGGCACATTCTGAGCCCCATCCTGGTATGTATGGCACCTTCTGAGCACCATCCTGGTATGTATTTCACCTTCTGAGCCCCCATCCTGGTATGTATGGCACCTTCTGAGCCCCCATCCTGGTATGTATGGCACCCTCTGAGCCTCCATCACGCTGCCTACAAAAAAAAATGAACAATCATACTCACCTCCTCTCTCCTCCAGCGCTGTCCCGCACTGCTGCTGACATTCTCACTGTGTGATCCGGGCTTGGCAGGGCACGCATGGTGTCCCTGCCATGCGCCCTCACACAGTGTGAGACGCTGTGCTGGAATAGTCACTGCTCCCCACGCCAGGACTCTGTGCGTGGGGAGCAGTCTGTTCAATACACGGCACACTGTACCGCAGCGCGGCTTCTGCTGCCGCTCTGCGGTCAGTGTGCCTGCTATTATAGACCATAGATATTCACTACAACCCATGGGAGTGGGTTGTAGCGAATATTCATGAGCTTTAATAGCGGGCACACTGACCACAGAGCGCAGCAGGAGCCGCGCTGTGGCTATAGTGTGCCGGCTATTAAGAGAAATGAATATTCATTGCTCTCCGCGCCCATGGGTATGGGGAGCAGGGAATATTCATTTTCTTTAGTAGCGGGTACAGCTAGGCTGCAGCAGGTGGCTGCTGCCTCCTGTGCCCCGCTGCGGCTCCCCCACACCCACCACCATGCGGCCATACAATAATATAGTATTTGGACTATAAGACGCACCCCCCACTTTCCTCCAAAATTTTGGAGGAAAAAAGTGCATCTTATAGTCCGAAAAATACGGTAATTATTAAGAATAGGAGATTTATTTTTTATTTTTTTAAATGTAGGTACGATTCAATTATTCCCAAGATCTCACCCCATGGATGGATCCTTTGTATTTGCAATTGGTTGAGGAAGGGCATTGCTAACAATAGGAATTCCAGAGAATGGAGGACTTAACTACAACTCCCAGTATGTCCTTAGCAATGGTAAGGAGATACTGGGAGTTGTTACCAGTCATCATCAGACTGTGGACCGTATAGGAACCAATGTACTGATTAGATGCAAGCAGTGGAACTATTAAACGTTTAAAAAGTAACTTACATTTTGGGATATATATTACATGATTTAGGTCCTATAATTTTGAGCAGATTAGTGCGAATCTGAGACCCTGATCACTCAGAAGATCTCTTAGAAGTGAAGAGGTGAGGAGACATGACTGTGACTTTCTGCTGCATTTGCTCCGCTCAGTGTACTCTCCTATCTACTGAGCTGCGCTCTTCTAGGAGGCCTTTTATGCAAAGGAGCAAAGGATTGGGGTCCCCACAAATCAGCTCAGAATTAATGACCCTAAATCACATTAAAAAACGTCCCAAAAGTTGATTTACTCTTTAAGGTTAATTTACATACACAAACACACACACACTGTATACTCCGTACGCACCACACACACACTGTATACGGCGTACGCACCACACACACATTGTATACGCCGTACATACCACACACACACTGTATACGCCGTACACACCACACACACTGTATACGCCGTACATACCACACACACACACTCTGTATACGCCGTACGCACCACACACACTCTGTATACGCCGTACGCACCACACACACTCTGTATACGCCGTACATACCACACACACTGTATACGCCATACACACCACACACACACTCTGTATACGCCGTACACACCACACACACACAGACTGTATACGCTGTACATACCACATACCCTGTATACGCCGTACGCACCACCACACACACACTGTATACGCCGTACACACCACACACACTGTATACGCCGTACGCACCACCACACACACGCACTCTGTATATGACTCGCCCCCTGGGCCGTTGGGCACCCGGAACCGGGCTTCTGTACGATGCTGGGGGTAGTAGTGGCAACCCGATCCCGTGGCTCAGGGTGGTCAGACCAAATTGTGTCAGTCTATTTATACATTTGGGAATGTCCAACTACGCCACCCGTGGATTGCGGTCAGAGTTAACCGCCGCTGCGAGGCAGACCGCTGAGGCTGGTGTTGGTGTGCAGCACAGGGGTAGGACAACTCCCCACGGGAAGAGTGTAGCCTCAGGGCAGTGTAGGTGAATGCTGGGGGTGATAGTGCAGGCCGCAATAGTAAGAGTTCAGAGTCCGCTTCAAACAGTCCAGGGTCTTTATTGCAGATGTTATTACTGACCCAACAGGAGTACCGGTTAGGAATGGGCCTGGGTATCTGAGAGCATTCGGGCGAGCCCCACTGGTCAGGGTGAGTGTGTAGGCCATTCCGTTCTCTCTCTATGCTCTTGCTGACTATCCCCCTTTTCGTGGTGTAATAGCCCACGTCCCTGAGCTGGCCGTGTACTTTGCCTGTATGGCTTGCGACTCGGGCCTTGGGTACCTTTTGCTTCTCCTTGCTGTACTGGTCCCTCTGTGTGGCGGAGCCTCCAGGCTTCTTAGGCCAAGGGACCTGAAATCCCTCGCGGATTGGTTCTCTGCTGCTGGGCTTGCAACCCTGACAGCCTCGGACCCCAATGTCCGGTTGTGTCCGGATGTATCAGGTTTGGGATTTTTTTCAAAAGTAAAAAAATAAAAGATGACGATATGGCGACTAGTGTTGAGCGCAAGTGCTCGCTACTTGAGTTTTCATCGGATGCTTGGGTATGCACCGAGTATCGCGGGTGCTCGAGTGACATGCTCGAGTCTCCGCCCCATATGCTTCGTGGCCAAAAAAAAACTCGCAGGGATTGCCTGCCATGCACGAGTGATCCCTGGATGTTTTTTTTTGGGTGTCTAATAACCGTGAAGCATGCGAGCGGGGACTTGAGCATGTCACTCGAGCACGTACGATACATGGTGCATACCCGAGTACCCAATGCAAACTCAAGTAGCGAGCACTTGCACTCAAGACTAATGACAACTTATTCAATTTGATGAACTAATGTTATCAAATTCTGTGTCGTACCTCTGGGTTCAAAATGTTCAGTATACCCCTTGATAAAATCCTTGAGGGGTCTAGTTTCCAAAATGGGGTCACTTGTGGGGGGTTTCCACTATTTAGGCACATCAGGGGCTCTCCAAATGCGACATGGCGTCCGCTCTCAATTCCAGCCAATTTTGCGTTCAAAAAGTCACACAGTGCTCCTTCCCTTCTGAACTCTGCCGTGCGCCCAAACACTGTATTTTCCCCACATATGGGGTATTGGCGTATTTTTTCCTGTTACCCCTGCGAAAATAAAAAAAATTGTGTCTAAAATAACATTTTTGTGAAAAAAGTGTTAATTTTTTTCTTCCACATTCCAAAAATTCCTGTGAAGCACCTGAAGGGTTAATAAACTTCTTGAATGTGGTTTTGAGCACCTTGAGGGGTGCAGTTTTTAGAATGGTGTCACTTTTGGGTATTTTCTGTCATAAAGACCTCTCAAAGTCACTTCAAATGTGATGTGGTCCCTAAAAAAATGGTTTTGTAAATTTTGTTGGAAAAATGAGAAATCGCTGGTGAACTTTTAACCCTTATAGCTCTCTAATAAAAAAAATTTTGGTTCCAAAATTGTGCTGATGTAAAGTAGACATGTGGGAAATGTTATTTATTAACTATTTTGTGTAACATACAGTACAGACCAAAAGTTTGGACACACCTTCTCATTTAAAGATTTTTCTGTATTTTCATGACTTTGAAAATTGTACATTCACACTGAAGGCATCAAAACTATGAATTAACACATGTGGAATTATATACTTAACAAAAAAGTGTGAAACAACTGAAAATATGTCTTATATTCTAGGTTCTTCAAAGTAGCCACCTTTTGCTCTGAGAACTGGTTTGCACACTCTTGGCATTCTCTTGATGAGCTTCAAGAGTTAGTCACCGGAAATGATTTTCACTTCACAGGTGTGCCCTGTCAGGTTTAATAAGTGGGATTTCTTGCCTTATAAATCGGGTTGGGACCATCAGTTGTGTTGTGCAGAAGTCAGGTGGATACACAGCTGATAGTCCTACTGAATAGACTGTTAGGCTATGTGCCCACGATGCAGAAATGAAGCAGAAAATTTCTGCAGCATTTCTGCATCTCCCTGGCAGAAAAAAACGCATGCAGATTGTGCATGCGTTTTTCCTGCAGAATACATGCGGATCCACATGCGGGTTCACATGCGTTTCCGCATGCAGAGTGACAAGCACTTTCCAGGCGATAGCATCACTTGGAAAGTGCTTGACAACTAGGTCACACTGTATAAATCCATGCAAACAGCATGGATTTATACAGTGTGAACCGTAAAAATAAAACAAATAAAGCTATACTCACCCCCGAGGCCCCGGCGTGGCTGCAGCGCTCGTTCCTGTCTGGTTCCCGGCTGCCGGCATATCGCGAGACAGAGCGGTGAAGGGCCTGCGGTCACATGACTGTGACGTCACCGAAGGTCCTTCAGCGCTGCTGGCATTCAGAGAGAAGACGCCGGACAGGTGAGTATAAACTTTATTTGTTATTTTATTCTTTTTTTACAGGTACAATGGTACCCAGGTCTGGATGAGAGTCTCCTCTCCTCCAGAACTGGGTACCATCCGCACATAGAGACGCATAGAATCCGCTTGTACAAATGTACAGTCGCGGTTTCTATGCGTCTCAATGCAAGTCAATGGCGGGAGTTCCGCTGCGCTTCCGCAAAATTAAATGACATGCTGCGGATTTTTGTACGTAGCATAAACGCTGCGGAAAAATCCGCAGCATGTGCATAGAACTTGCGGAATCCCATTGGGGACCATGGGGTGCGGATATACATGCGTTTTTCAAGCGTTTACGCTGCGGAAATTCCGCAGCATATACGCTTGAAAAATGCTACGTGGGCACACAGCCTTAGAATTTGTATTATGGCAAGAAAAAAGCAGCTAAGTAAAGAAAAATGAGTGGCCATCATTACTTTAAAAAATGAAGGTCAGTCAGTCCGAAAAATTGGGCAAACTTTGAATGTGTCCCCAAGTGCAGTTGCAAAAACCATCAAGCGCTAAAAAGAAATTGTCTCACATGAGGACCGCCCCAGGAAAGGGAGACCAAGAGTCACCTCTGCTTCTGAGGATAAGTTTATCTGAGTCACCAGCCTCAGAAATCGCAGGTTAACAGCAGCTCAGATTAGAGACCAGGTCAATGCCACACAGAGTTCTAGCAGCAGACACATCTCTTCAACAACTGTTAAGAGGAGACTTTGTGCAGCAGGCCTTCATGGTAAAATAGCTGCTAGGAAGCCACTGCTAAGGACAAGCAACACGCAGAAGAGACTTGTTTGGGCTAAAGAACACAAGGAATGGACATTAGACCAGTGGAAATCTGTGCTTTGGTCTGATGAGTCCAAATTTGAGATCTTTGGTTCCAACCACCGTGTCTTTGTGCGACACAGAAAAGGTGAACGGATGGACTCTACATGCCTGGTTCCCACCATGAAGCATGGAGGAGGAGGTGTGATGGTGTGGGGGTGCTTTGCTGGTGACACTGTTGGGGATTTATTCAAAATTGAAGGCATACTGAACCAGCATGGCTACCACAGCATCTTGCGGCGGCATGCTATTCCATCCGGTTTGCGTTTAGTTGGACCATCATTTATTTTTCAACAGGACAATGGCCCCAAACACACCTCCAGGCTGTGTAAGGGCCATTTGACCAAGAAGGAGAGTGATGGGATGCTACGCCAGATGACCTGACCTCCACAGTCACCAGACCTGAACCCAATCGAGATGGTTTGGGGTGAGCTGGACCGCAGAGTGAAGGCAAAAGGGCCAACAAGTGCTAAGCATCTCTGGGAACTCCTTCAAGATTGTTGGAAGACCATTTCCGGTGACTACCTCTTGAAGCTCATGAAGAGAATGGCAAGAGTGTGCAAAGCAGTCATCAAAGCAAAAGGTGGCTACTAGAACCTAGAATATAAGACATATTTTCAGTTGTTTCACACTTTTTTGTTAAGTATATAATTCCACATGTGTTAATTCATAGTTTTGATGCCTTCAGTGTGAATGTACAATTTTCAAAGTCATGAAAATACAGAAAAATCTTTTAATGAGAAGGTGTGTCCAAACTTTTGGTCGTCCTATCCTGTGTGATACTGTCTGCTGAGCTGTGTATCTAATCCTGTCCTGTGTGATACCGTCTGCTGAGCTGTGTATCTAATCCACTCCTGTGTGATACTGTCTTCTGAGCTGTGTATCTAATCCACTCCTGTGTGATACTGTCTGCTGAGCTGTGTATCTAATCCTATCCTGTGTGATACTGTCTGCTGAGCCGTGTATCTAATCCACTCCTGTGTGATACTGTCTGCTGAGCTGTGTATCTAATCCTATCCTGTGTGATACTGTCTGCTGAGCTGTGTATCTAATCCTATCCTGTGTGATACTGTCTGATGAGCTGTGTATCTAATCCTATCCTGTGTGATACTGTCTGCTGAGCCGTGTATCTAATCCTCTCCTGTGTGATACTGTCTGCTGAGCCGTGTATCTAATCCTCTCCTGTGTGATACTGTCTGCTGAGCTGTGTATCTAATCCTCTCCTGTGTGATACTGTCTTCTGAGCTGTATCTCTAATCCACTCCTGTGTGATACTGTCTGATGAGCTGTGTATCTAATCCTACCCTGTGTGATACTGTCTGATGAGCTGTATATCTAATCCACTCCTGTGTGATACCGTCTGCTGAGCTATGTATCTAATCCTGTCCTGTGTGATACTGTCTGCTGAGCTATGTATCTAATCCTCTCCTGTGTGATACTGTCTGCTGAGCTGTATCTCTAATCCTGCCCTGTGTGATACCGTCTGCTGAGCTGTGTATCTAATCCTCTCCTGTGTGATACTGTCTGCTGAGCTGTGTATCTAATCTTCTCCTGTGTGATACTGTCTGCTGAGCTGTGTATCTAATCCTCTCCTGTGTGATACTGTCTTCTGAGCTGTGTATCTAAACCTATCCTGTGTGATACTGTCTGCTGAGCTGTGTATCTAATCCTGTCCTGTGTGATACTGTCTTCTGAGCTGTATCTCTAATCCACTCCTGTGTGATACTGTCAGCTGAGCTATGTATCTAATCCTACCCTGTGTGATACTGTCAGCTGAGCTGTGTATCTAATCCTTTCCTGTGTGATACCGTCTGCTGAGCTATGTATCTAATCCTGTCCTGTGTGATACTGTCTGCTGAGCTGTATCTCTAATCCTGCCCTGTGTGATACTGTCTGATGAGCTGTGTATCTAATCCTCTCGTGTGATACTGTCTGATGAACTGTGTATCTAATTCTATCCTGTGTGATACTGTCTGCTGAGCTGTGTATCTAATCCCGCCCTGTGCGATACTGTCTGCTGAGCTGTGTATCTAATCCACTCCTGTGTGATACTGTCTTCTGAGCTGTGTATCTAAACCTATCCTGTGTGATACTGTCTGCTGAGCTGTGTATCTAATCCTGTCCTGTGTGATACTGTCTTCTGAGCTGTATCTCTAATCCACTCCTGTGTGATACTGTCAGCTGAGCTATGTATCTAATCCTGTCCTGTGTGATACTGTCTGCTGAGCTGTGTATCTAATCCTCTCCTGTGTGATACTGTCTGATGAACTGTGTATCTAATCCTCTCCTGTGTGATACTGTCAGCTGAGCTGTGTATCTAATCCTCTCCTGTGTGATACTGTCTGCTGAGCTGTGTATCTAATCCTCTCCTGTGTGATACTGTCTGCTGAGCTGTGTATCTAATCCTCTCCTGTGTGATACTGTCTGATGAGCTGTGTATCTAATCCTCTCCTGTGTGATACTGTCTGATGAACTGTGTATCTAATTCTATCCTGTGTGATACTGTCTGCTGAGCTGTGTATCTAATCCTCTCCTGTGTGATACCGGCTGCTGAGCTGTGTATCTAATCCCTCCCTGTGCGATACTGTCTGCTGAGCCGTGTATCTAATCCACTCCTGTGTGATACTGTTTGCTGAGCCGTGTATCTAATCCAATGCTGTGTGATACTGTCTGCTGAGCTGTGTATCTAATCCTCTCCTGTGTGATACTGTCTGATGAACTGTGTATCTAATCCTCTCATGTGTGATACTGTCAGCTGAGCTGTGTATCTAATCCCCCCTGTGTGATACTGTCTGCTGAGCTGTGTTTCTAATCCCCTCCTGTGTGATACTGTCTGCTGAGCCGTGTATCTAATCCTCTCCTGTGTGATACTGTCTGCTGAGCTGTGTTTCTAATCCCCTCCTGTGTGATACTGTCTGCTGAGCCGTGTATCTAATCCTCTCCTGTGTGATACTATCTGCTGAGCCATGTATCTAATCCTCTCCTGTGTGATACTGTCAGCTGAGCTGTGTATCTAATCCTCTCCTGTGTGATATCGTCTGCTGAGCTGTGTATCTAATCCTCTCCTGTGTGATACTGTCAGCTGAACTGTGCATCTAATCCTCTCCTGTGTGATACTGTCTGCTGAGCTGTGTATCTAATCCTCTACTGTGTGATACTGTCTGCTGAGCTGTGTATCTAATCCTCTCCTGTGTGATACTGTCTGATGAGCTGTGTATCTAATCCTCTCCTGTGTGATACTGTCTGCTGAGCTGTGTATCTAATCCTCTCCTGTGTGATACTGTCTGCTGAGCTGTGTATCTAATCCTCTCCTGTGTGATACTGTCTGATGAGCTGTGTATCTAATCCTCTCCTGTGTGATACTGTCTGATGAACTGTGTATCTAATTCTATCCTGTGTGATACTGTCTGCTGAGCTGTGTATCTAATCCTCTCCTGTGTGATACCGTCTGCTGAGCTGTGTATCTAATCCCTCCCTGTGCGATACTGTCTGCTGAGCCGTGTATCTAATCCACTCCTGTGTGATACTGTTTGCTGAGCCGTGTATCTAATCCTCTCCTGTGTGATACTGTCTGCTGAGCTGTGTATCTAATCCTCTCCTGTGTGATACTGTCTGATGAACTGTGTATCTAATCCTCTCATGTGTGATACTGTCAGCTGAGCTGTGTATCTAATCTTATCCTGTGTGATACTGTCTGCTGAGCTGTGTTTCTAATCCCCTCCTGTGTGATACTGTCTGCTGAGCCGTGTATCTAATCCTATGCTGTGTGATACTGTCTGCTGAGCTGTGTATCTAATCCTCTCCTGTGTGATACTATCTGCTGAGCTGTGTATCTAATCCTCTCCTGTGTGATACTGTCAGCTGAGCTGTGTATCTAATTCTCTCCTGTGTGATACTGTCTGCTGAGCTGTATCTCTAATCCTGCCCTGTGTGATACCGTCTGCTGAGCTGTGTATCTAATCCTCTCCTGTGTGATACTGTCTGCTGAGCTGTGTATCTAATCTTCTCCTGTGTGATACTGTCTGCTGAGCTGTGTATCTAATCCTCTCCTGTGTGATACTGTCTTCTGAGCTGTGTATCTAAACCTATCCTGTGTGATACTGTCTGCTGAGCTGTGTATCTAATCCTGTCCTGTGTGATACTGTCTTCTGAGCTGTATCTCTAATCCACTCCTGTGTGATACTGTCAGCTGAGCTATGTATCTAATCCTACCCTGTGTGATACTGTCAGCTGAGCTGTGTATCTAATCCTTTCCTGTGTGATACCGTCTGCTGAGCTATGTATCTAATCCTGTCCTGTGTGATACTGTCTGCTGAGCTGTATCTCTAATCCTGCCCTGTGTGATACTGTCTGATGAGCTGTGTATCTAATTCTATCCTGTGTGATACTGTCTTCTGAGCTGTATCTCTAATCCACTCCTGTGTGATACTGTCAGCTGAGCTATGTATCTAATCCTACCCTGTGTGATACTGTCTGCTGAGCTGTGTATCTAATCCTCTCCTGTGTGATACTGTCTGATGAACTGTGTATCTAATCCTCTCCTGTGTGATACTGTCAGCTGAGCTGTGTATCTAATCCTCTCCTGTGTGATACTGTCTGCTGAGCTGTGTATCTAATCCTCTCCTGTGTGATACTGTCTGCTGAGCTGTGTATCTAATCCTCTCCTGTGTGATACTGTCTGATGAGCTCTGTATCTAATCCTCTCCTGTGTGATACTGTCTGATGAACTGTGTATCTAATCCTCTCATGTGTGATACTGTCAGCTGAGCTGTGTATCTAATCCCCCCCTGTGTGATACCGGCTGCTGAGCTGTGTATCTAATCCCTCCCTGTGCGATACTGTCTGCTGAGCCGTGTATCTAATCCTCTCCTGTGTGATACTGTCTGCTGAGCTGTGTATCTAATCCTCTCCTGTGTGATACCGGCTGCTGAGCTGTGTATCTAATCCCTCCCTGTGCGATACTGTCTGCTGAGCCGTGTATCTAATCCACGCCTGTGTGATACTGTTTGCTGAGACGTGTATCTAATCCAATGCTGTGTGATACTGTCTGCTGAGCTGTGTATCTAATCCTCTCCTGTGTGATACTGTCTGATGAACTGTGTATCTAATCCTCTCATGTGTGATACTGTCAGCTGAGCTGTGTATCTAATCCCCCCCTGTGTGATACTGTCTGCTGAGCTGTGTTTCTAATCCCCTCCTGTGTGATACTGTCTGCTGAGCCGTGTATCTAATCCTATGCTGTGTGATACTGTCTGCTGAGCTGTGTATCTAATCCTCTCCTGTGTGATACTGTCAGCTGAGCTGTGTATCTAATCCTCTCCTGTGTGATACTGTCTGCTGAGCTGTACCTCTAATCCTGCCCTGTGTGATACCGTCTGCTGAGCTGTGTATCTAATCCTCTCCTGTGTGATACTGTCTGCTGAGCTGTGTATCTAATCCTCTCCTGTGTGATACTGTCAGCTGAACTGTGCATCTAATCCTCTCCTGTGTGATACTGTCTGCTGAGCTGTGTATCTAATCCTCTTCTGTGTGATACTGTCAGCTGAGCTGTGTATCTAATCCTCTCCTGTGTGATACTGTCAGCTGAACTGTGCATCTAATCCTCTTCTGTGTGATACTGTCTGCTGAGCTGTGTATCTAATCCTCTACTGTGTGATACTGTCTGCTGAGCTGTGTATCTAATCCTCTCCTGTGTGATACTGTCTGATGAGCTGTGTATCTAATCCTCTCCTGTGTGATACTGTCTGCTGAGCTGTGTATCTAATCCTCTCCTGTGTGATACTGTCTGCTGAGCTGTGTATCTAATCCTCTCCTGTGTGATACTGTCTGATGAGCTGTGTATCTAATCCTCTCCTGTGTGATACTGTCTGATGAACTGTGTATCTAATTCTATCCTGTGTGATACTGTCTGCTGAGCTGTGTATCTAATCCTCTCCTGTGTGATACCGTCTGCTGAGCTGTGTATCTAATCCCTCCCTGTGCGATACTGTCTGCTGAGCCGTGTATCTAATCCACTCCTGTGTGATACTGTTTGCTGAGCCGTGTATCTAATCCAATGCTGTGTGATACTGTCTGCTGAGCTGTGTACCTAATCCTCTCCTGTGTGATACTGTCTGATGAACTGTGTATCTAATCCTCTCATGTGTGATATTGTCAGCTGAGCTGTGTATCTAATCTTATCCTGTGTGATACTGTCTGCTGAGCTGTGTTTCTAATCCCCTCCTGTGTGATACTGTCTGCTGAGCCGTGTATCTAATCCTATGCTGTGTGATACTGTCTGCTGAGCTGTGTATCTAATCCTCTCCTGTGTGATACTATCTGCTGAGCTGTGTATCTAATCCTCTCCTGTGTGATAATGTCTGCTGAGCTGTGTATCTAATTCTCTCCTGTGTGATACTGTCTGCTGAGCTGTATCTCTAATCCTGCCCTGTGTGATACTGTCTGCTGAGCTGTGTATCTAATCCTCTCCTGTGTGATACTGTCTGCTGAACTGTGCATCTAATCCTCTCCTGTGTGATACTGTCTGCTGAGCTGTGTATCTAATCCTCTCCTGTGTGATAGTGTCTGCTGAGCTGTGTATCTAATCCTCTCCTGTGTGATACTGTCAGCTGAGCTGTGTATCTAATTCTCTCCTGTGTGATACTGTCTGCTGAGCTGTATCTCTAATCCTGTCCTGTGTGATACTGTCTGCTGAGCTGTGTATCTAATCCTCTCCTGTGTGATACTGTCAGCTGAACTGTGTATCTAATCCTCTCCTGTGTGATACTGTCAGCTGAGCTGTGTATCTAATTCTCTCCTGTGTGATACTGTCTGCTGAGCTGTATCTCTAATCCTCTCCTGTGTGATACTGTCTGCTGAGCTGTGTATCTAATCCTCTCCTGTGTGATAGTGTCTGCTGAGCTGTGTATCTAATCCTCTCCTGTGTGATACTGTCAGCTGAGCTGTGTATCTAATTCTCTCCTGTGTGATACTGTCTGCTGAGCTGTATCTCTAATCCTCTCCTGTGTGATACTATCTGCTGAGCTGTATCTCTAATCCTGCCCTGTGTGATACTGTCTGCTGAGCTGTGTATCTAATCCTCTCCTGTGTGATACTGTCAGCTGAACTGTGCATCTAATCCTCTCCTGTGTGATACTGTCTGCTGAGCTGTGTATCTAATCCTCTCCTGTGTGATACTGTCTGCTGAGCTGTGTATCTAATCCTCTCCTGTGTGATACTGTCAGCTGAACTGTGCATCTAATCCTCTCCTGTGTGATACTGTCTGCTGAGCTGTGTATTTAATCCTATGCTGTGTATCTAATCCTCTCCTGTGTGATACTGTCTGCTGAGCTGTGTATCTAATCCTGTCCTGTGTAATACTGTCTGCTGAGCTGTGTATCTAATCCTATCCTGTGTGATACTGTCTGCTGAGCTGTGTATCTAATCCTCTCCTGTGTGATACTGTCTGCTGAGCTGTGTATCTAATCCTCTCCTGTGTGATACAGTCTGCTGAGCTGTGTATCTAATCCTCTCCTGTGTGATACTGTCTGCTGAGCCGTGTTTCTAATCCTCTCCTGTGTGATACTGTCTGCTGAGCCATGTATCTAATCCTCTCCTGTGTGATACTGTCTGCTGAGCCGTGTATCTAATCCAATGCTGTGTGATACTGTCTGCTGAGCTGTGTATCTAATCCTCTCCTGTGTGATACTGTCTGATGAACTGTGTATCTAATCCTCTCATGTGTGATACTGTCAGCTGAGCTGTGTATCTAATCTTCTCCTGTGTGATACTGTCTGATGAGCTGTGTATCTAATCCTCTCCTGTGTGATACTGTCTGCTGAGCTGTGCATCTAATCATGTCCTGTGTGATACCGTCTGCTGAGCTACATATCTAATCCTGTCCTGTGTGATACTGTCTGCTGAGCTGTGTATCTAATCCTGTCCTGTGTGATACTGTCTGCTGAGCAGTGTATCTAATCCTCTCCTGTGTGATACTGTCTGCTGAACTGTGTATCTAATCTTCTCCTGTGTGATACTGTCTGCTGAGCAGTGTATCTAATCCTCTCCTGTGTGATACTGTCTGCTGAGCTGTGTATCTAATTCTGTCCTGTGTGATACAGTCTGCTGAGCTGTGTATCTAATCCTCTCCTGTGTGATACTGTCTGCTGAGCAGTGTATCTAATCCTCTCCTGTGTGATACTGTCTGCTGAACTGTGTATCTAATCTTCTCCTGTGTGATACTGTCTGCTGAGCAGTGTATCTAATCCTCTCCTGTGTGATACTGTCTGCTGAGCTGTGTATCTAATCCTGTCCTGTGTGATACTGTCTGCAGAGCTGTGTATCTAATCCTCTCCTGTGTGATACTGTCTGCTGAGCCGTGTATCTAATCCTTTCCTGTGTGATATTGTGTGCTGAGCTGTGTATCTAATCCTATCCTGTGTGATACTGTCTGCTGAGCTGTGCATCTAATCTTATCCTGTGTGATACTATCTGCTGAGCAGTGTATCTAATCCTCTCCTGTGTGATACTGTCTGTTGAGCTGTGTATCTAATCCTCTCCTGTGTGATACTGTCTGCTGAGCCGTGTATCTAATCCTATGCTGTGTGATACTGTCTGCTGGGCTGTGCATCTAATCCTATGCTGTGTATCTAATCCTCTCCTGTGTGATACTGTCTGCTGAACCATGTATCTAATCCTCTCCTGTGTGATACTGTCTGCTGAGCCGTGTATCTCATCCTATCCTGTGTGATACTGTCTGCTGAGCTGTGTATCTAATCCTATCCTGTGTGATACCATCTGCTGAGCAGTGTATCTAATCCTATCCTGTGTGATACTGTCTGCTGAGCTGTGTATCTAATCCTCTCCTGTGTGATACTGTCTGCTGAGCCGTGTATCTAATCGTATGCTGTGTGATACTGTCTGCTGAGCTGTGTATCTAATCTTATACTGTGTGATACTGCCTGCTGAGCCGTGTATCTAATCCTATGCTGTGTGATACTGTCTGCTGAGCTGTGTATCTAATCCTATCCTGTGTGATACCATCTGCTGAGCCGTGTATCTAATCCTATGCTGTGTGATACTGTCTGCTGAGCTGTGTATCTAATCCTTTCCTGTGTGATACTGTCTGCTGAGCCGTGTATCTAATCCTCTCCTGTGTGATATTGTCTGCTGAGCTGTGTATCTAATCCTATTCTGTGTGATACCATCTGCTGAGCCGTGTATCTAATCCTATGCTGTGTGATACTGTCTGCTGAGCCGTGTATCTAATCCTATGCTGTGTGATACTGTCTGCTGAGCTGTGTATTTAATCCTATGCTGTGTATCTAATCCTCTCCTGTGTGATACTGTCTGCTGAGCTGTGTATCTAATCCTATCCTGTGTGATACTGTCTGCTGAGCTGTATATCTAATCTACTCCTGTGTGATACTGTCTGCTGAGCTGTGTATCTAATCCTCTCCTGTGTGATACTGTCTGCTGAGCTGTGTATCTAATCCTCTCCTGTGTGATACCGTCTGCTGAGCTATGTATCTAATCGTGTCCTGTGTGATACTGTCTGCTGAGCTGTATCTCTAATCCTACCCTGTGTGATACCGTCTGCTGAGCAGTGTATCTAATCCTCTCCTGTGTGATACTGTCTGCTGAGCAGTGTATCTAATCTTATACTGTGTGATACTGTCTGCTGAGCCGTGTATCTATTCCACTCCTGTGTGATACTGTCTGCTGAGCTGTGTATCTAATCTTCTCCTGTGTGATACTGTCTGCTGAGCTGTGTATCTAATCCTCTCCTGTGTGATACTGTCTGCTGAGCTGTGTATCTAATCCTCTCATGTGTGATACTGTCTGCTGACCTGTGTATCTAATCCTATGCTGTGTGATACTGTCTGCTGAGCTGCGTATCTAATCCTATCTTGTGTGATACTGTCTGCTGAGCTGTGTATCTAATCCTCTCCTGTGTGATACTGTCTGCTGACCTGTGTATCTAATCCTATGCTGTGTGATACTGTCTGCTGAGCTGTGTATCAAATCCTCTTCTGTGTGATACTGTCTGCTAAGCCGTGTATCTAATCCTTTCCTGTGTGATACTGTGTGCTGAGCTGTGTATCTAATCCTTTCCTGTGTGATACTGTCTGCTGAGCCGTGTATCTAATCCTTTCCTGTGTGATATTGTGTGCTGAGCTGTGTATCTAATCCTGTCCTGTGTGATACTGTCTGCAGAGCTGTGTATCTAATCCTCTCCTGTGTGATACTGTCTGCTGAGCCGTGTATCTAATCCTTTCCTGTGTGATATTGTGTGCTGAGCTGTGTATCTAATCCTATCCTGTGTGATACTGTCTGCTGAGCTGTGCATCTAATCTTATCCTGTGTGATACTATCTGCTGAGCAGTGTATCTAATCCTCTCCTGTGTGATACTGTCTGTTGAGCTGTGTATCTAATCCTCTCCTGTGTGATACTGTCTGCTGAGCCGTGTATCTAATCCTATGCTGTGTGATACTGTCTGCTGGGCTGTGCATCTAATCCTATGCTGTGTATCTAATCCTCTCCTGTGTGATACTGTCTGCTGAACCATGTATCTAATCCTCTCCTGTGTGATACTGTCTGCTGAGCCGTGTATCTCATCCTATCCTGTGTGATACTGTCTGCTGAGCTGTGTATCTAATCCTATCCTGTGTGATACCATCTGCTGAGCAGTGTATCTAATCCTATCCTGTGTGATACTGTCTGCTGAGCTGTGTATCTAATCCTCTCCTGTGTGATACTGTCTGCTGAGCCGTGTATCTAATCCTATGCTGTGTGATACTGTCTGCTGAGCTGTGTATCTAATCTTATACTGTGTGATACTGCCTGCTGAGCCGTGTATCTAATCCTATGCTGTGTGATACTGTCTGCTGAGCTGTGTATCTAATCCTATCCTGTGTGATACCATCTGCTGAGCCGTGTATCTAATCCTATGCTGTGTGATACTGTCTGCTGAGCTGTGTATCTAATCCTTTCCTGTGTGATACTGTCTGCTGAGCCGTGTATCTAATCCTCTCCTGTGTGATACTGTCTGCTGAGCTGTGTATCTAATCCTATTCTGTGTGATACCATCTGCTGAGCCGTGTATCTAATCCTATGCTGTGTGATACTGTCTGCTGAGCCGTGTATCTAATCCTATGCTGTGTGATACTGTCTGCTGAGCTGTGTATTTAATCCTATGCTGTGTATCTAATCCTCTCCTGTGTGATACTGTCTGCTGAGCTGTGTATCTAATCCTATCCTGTGTGATACTGTCTGCTGAGCTGTATATCTAATCTACTCCTGTGTGATACTGTCTGCTGAGCTGTGTATCTAATCCTCTCCTGTGTGATACTGTCTGCTGAGCTGTGTATCGAATCCTCTCCTGTGTGATACCGTCTGCTGAGCTATGTATCTAATCGTGTCCTGTGTGATACTGTCTGCTGAGCTGTATCTCTAATCCTACCCTGTGTGATACCGTCTGCTGAGCAGTGTATCTAATCCTCTCCTGTGTGATACTGTCTGCTGAGCAGTGTATCTAATCTTATACTGTGTGATACTGTCTGCTGAGCCGTGTATCTATTCCACTCCTGTGTGATACTGTCTGCTGAGCTGTGTATCTAATCTTCTCCTGTGTGATACTGTCTGCTGAGCTGTGTATCTAATCCTCTCCTGTGTGATACTGTCTGCTGAGCTGTGTATCTAATCCTCTCCTGTGTGATACTGTCTGCTGACCTGTGTATCTAATCCTATGCTGTGTGATACTGTCTGCTGAGCTGCGTATCTAATCCTATCTTGTGTGATACTGTCTGCTGAGCTGTGTATCTAATCCTCTCCTGTGTGATACTGTCTGCTGACCTGTGTATCTAATCCTATGCTGTGTGATACTGTCTGCTGAGCTGTGTATCAAATCCTCTTCTGTGTGATACTGTCTGCTAAGCCGTGTATCTAATCCTTTCCTGTGTGATACTGTGTGCTGAGCTGTGTATCTAATCCTTTCCTGTGTGTTGCTGTCTGCTGAGCTGTGTATCTAATCCTCTCCTGTGTGATACTGTCTGATGAGCTGTGTATCTAATCCTCTCCTGTGTGATACGGTCTGCTGAGCTGTGTATCTAATCCTCTCCTGTGTGATACTGTCTGATGAACTGTGTATCTAATCCTCTCCTGTGTGATACGGTCTGCTGAGCTGTGTATCTAATCCTCTCCTGTGTGATACCGTCTGCTGAGCTGTGTATCTAATCCCTCCCTGTGCGATACTGTCTGCTGAGCCGTGTATCTAATCCACTCCTGTGTGATACTGTTTGCTGAGCCGTGTATCTAATCCAATGCTGTGTGATACTGTCTGCTGAGCTGTGTATCTAATCCTCTCCTGTGTGATACTGTCTGATGAACTGTGTATCTAATCCTCCCATGTGTGATACTGTCAGCTGAGCTGTGTATCTAATCCTCTCCTGTGTGATACTGTCTGCTGAGCTGTGTATCTAATCCTCTCCTGTGTGATACTATCTGCTGAGCTGTGTATCTAATCCTCTCCTGTGTGATACTGTCAGCTGAGCTGTGTATCTAATCCTCTCCTGTGTGATACTGTCTGCTGAGCCGTGTATCTAATCCTATGCTGTGTGATACTGTCTGCTGAGCTGTGTATCTAATCCTCTCCTGTGTGATACTATCTGCTGAGCTGTGTATCTAATCCTCTCCTGTGTGATACTATCTGCTGAGCTGTGTATCTAATCCTCTCCTGTGTGATACTGTCAGCTGAGCTGTGTATCTAATCCTCTCCTGTGTGATACTGTCTGCTGAGCTGTATCTCTAATCCTGCCCTGTGTGATACCGTCTGCTGAGCTGTGTATCTAATCCTCTCCTGTGTGATACTGTCTGCTGAGCTGTGTATCTAATCCTATCCTGTGTGATACTGTCTGCTGAGCTGTATATCTAATCTACTCCTGTGTGATACTGTCTGCTGAGCTGTGTATCTAATCCTCTCCTGTGTGATACTGTCTGCTGAGCTGTGTATCTAATCCTCTCCTGTGTGATACCGTCTGCTGAGCAGTGTATCTAATCCTCTCCTGTGTGATACTGTCTGCTGAGCAGTGTATCTATTCCTATGCTTTGTGATACTGTCTGCTGAGCAGTGTATCTAATCTTATACTGTGTGATACTGTCTGCTGAGCCGTGTATCTATTCCACTCCTGTGTGATACTGTCTGCTGAGCTGTGTATCTAATCCTCTCCTGTGTGATACTGTCTGCTGAGCCGTGTATCTAATCCTCTCCTGTGTGATACTGTCTGCTGAGCTGTGTATCTAATCCTCTCCTGTGTGATACTGTCTGCTGAGCTGTGTATCTAATCCTCTCCTGTGTGATACCGTCTGCTGAGCTATGTATCTAATCCTCTTCTGTGTGATACTGTCTGCTGAGCCGTGTATCTAATCCTACCCTGTGTGATACTGTCTGCTGAGCTATGTATCTAATCGTGTCCTGTGTGATACTGTCTGCTGAGCCGTGTATCTAATCCTCTCCTGTGTGATACCGTCTGCTGAGCTATGTATCTAATCGTGTCCTGTGTGATACTGTCTGCTGAGCAGTGTATCTAATCCTACCCTGTGTGATACCGTCTGCTGAGCAGTGTATCTAATCCTCTCCTGTGTGATACTGTCTGCTGAGCAGTGTATCTATTCCTATGCTTTGTGATACTGTCTGCTGAGCAGTGTATCTATTCCTATCCGGTGTGATACTGTCTGCTGAGCTGTGTATCTAATCCTATGCTGTGTGATACTGTCTGCTGAGCTGTGTATCTAATCCTCTCCTGTGTGATACTATCTGCTGAGCAGTGTATCTAATCCTCTCCTGTGTGATACCATCTGCTGAGCTGTGTATCTAATCCTCTCCTGTGTGATACTGTCTGCTGAGCTGCGTATCTAATCCTATCTTGTGTGATACTGTCTGCTGAGCTGTGTTTCTAATCCCCTCCTGTGTGATACTGTCTGCTGAGCCGTGTATCTAATCCAATGCTGTGTGATACTGTCTGCTGAGCTGTGTATCTAATCCTCTCCTGTGTGATACTGTCTGCTGACCTGTGTATCTAATCCTATGCTGTGTGATACTGTCTGCTGAGCTGTGTATCTAATCCTCTTCTGTGTGATACTGTCTGCTAAGCCGTGTATCTAATCCTTTCCTGTGTGATACTGTGTGCTGAGCTGTGTATCTAATCCTTTCCTGTGTGTTGCTGTCTGCTGAGCTGTGTATCTAATCCTCTCCTGTGTGATACTGTCTGATGAGCTGTGTATCTAATCCTCTCCTGTGTGATACGGTCTGCTGAGCTGTGTATCTAATCCTCTCCTGTGTGATACTGTCTGATGAACTGTGTATCTAATCCTCTCCTGTGTGATACGGTCTGCTGAGCTGTGTATCTAATCCTCTCCTGTGTGATACCGTCTGCTGAGCTGTGTATCTAATCCCTCCCTGTGCGATACTGTCTGCTGAGCCGTGTATCTAATCCACTCCTGTGTGATACTGTTTGCTGAGCCGTGTATCTAATCCAATGCTGTGTGATACTGTCTGCTGAGCTGTGTATCTAATCCTCCCATGTGTGATACTGTCAGCTGAGCTGTGTATCTAATCTTATCCTGTGTGATACTGTCTGCTGAGCTGTGTTTCTAATCCCCTCCTGTGTGATACTGTCTGCTGAGCCGTGTATCTAATCCTATGCTGTGTGATACTGTCTGCTGAGCTGTGTATCTAATCCTCTCCTGTGTGATACTATCTGCTGAGCTGTGTATCTAATCCTCTCCTGTGTGATACTGTCAGCTGAGCTGTGTATCTAATCCTCTCCTGTGTGATACTGTATCTCTAATCCTGCCCTGTGTGATACCGTCTGCTGAGCTGTGTATCTAATCCTCTCCTGTGTGATACTGTCTGCTGAGCTGTGTATCTAATCCTCTCCTGTGTGATACTGTCAGCTGAGCTGTGTATCTAATCCTCTCCTGTGTGATACTGTCAGCTGAACTGTGCATCTAATCCTCTCCTGTGTGATACTGTCTGCTGAGCTGTGTATTTAATCCTATGCTGTGTATCTAATCCTCTCCTGTGTGATACTGTCTGCTGAGCTGTGTATCTAATCCTGTCCTGTGTAATACTGTCTGCTGAGCTGTGTATCTAATCCTATCCTGTGTGATACTGTCTGCTGAGCTGTGTATCTAATCCTCTCCTGTGTGATACTGTCTGCTGAGCTGTGTATCTAATCCTCTCCTGTGTGATACAGTCTGCGGAGCCGTGTATCTAATCCTCTCCTGTGTGATAATGTCTGCTGAGCTATGTATCTAATCCTCTCCTGTGTGATACTGTCTGCTGAGCCGTGTATCTAATCCAATGCTGTGTGATACTGTCTGCTGAGCTGTGTATCTAATCCTCTCCTGTGTGATACTGTCTGATGAACTGTGTATCTAATCCTCTCATGTGTGATACTGTCAGCTGAGCTGTGTATCTAATCTTCTCCTGTGTGATACTGTCTGATGAGCTGTGTATCTAATCCTCTCCTGTGTGATACTGTCTGCTGAGCTGTGCATCTAATCATGTCCTGTGTGATACCGTCTGCTGAGCTACATATCTAATCCTGTCCTGTGTGATACTGTCTGCTGAGCTGTGTATCTAATCCTGTCCTGTGTGATACTGTCTGCTGAGCAGTGTATCTAATCCTCTCCTGTGTGATACTGTCTGCTGAACTGTGTATCTAATCTTCTCCTGTGTGATACTGTCTGCTGAGCAGTGTATCTAATCCTCTCCTGTGTGATACTGTCTGCTGAGCTGTGTATCTAATCCTCTCCTGTGTGATACTGTCTGATGAACTGTGTATCTAATCCTCTCCTGTGTGATACTGTCAGCTGAGCTGTGTATCTAATCCTCTCCTGTGTGATACTGTCTGCTGAGCTGTGTATCTAATCCTCTCCTGTGTGATACTGTCTGATGAGCTGTGTATCTAATCCTCTCCTGTGTGATACTGTCTGATGAACTGTGTATCTAATTCTATCCTGTGTGATACTGTCTGCTGAGCTGTGTATCTAATCCTCTCCTGTGTGATACCGGCTGCTGAGCTGTGTATCTAATCCCTCCCTGTGCGATACTGTCTGCTGAGCCGTGTATCTAATCCACTCCTGTGTGATACTGTTTGCTGAGCCGTGTATCTAATCCAATGCTGTGTGATACTGTCTGCTGAGCTGTGTATCTAATCCTCTCCTGTGTGATACTGTCTGATGAACTGTGTATCTAATCCCCCCCTGTGTGATACTGTCTGCTGAGCTGTGTTTCTAATCCCCTCCTGTGTGATACTGTCTGCTGAGCCGTGTATCTAATCCTATGCTGTGTGATACTGTCTGCTGAGCTGTGTATCTAATCCTCTCCTGTGTGATACTATCTGCTGAGCTGTGTATCTAATCCTCTCCTGTGTGATACTGTCAGCTGAGCTGTGTATCTAATCCTCTCCTGTGTGATACTGTCTGCTGAGCTGTATCTCTAATCCTGCCCTGTGTGATACCGTCTGCTGAGCTGTGTATCTAATCCTCTCCTGTGTGATACTGTCTGCTGAGCCGTGTATCTAATCCTCTCCTGTGTGATACTGTCTGCAGAGCCGTGTATCTAATCCTCTCCTGTGTGATACTGTCAGCTGAGCTGTGTATCTAATCCTCTCCTGTGTGATACTGTCTGCTGAGCCGTGTATCTAATCCTCTCCTGTGTGATACTATCTGCTGAGCTGTGTATCTAATCCTCTCCTGTGTGATACTGTCAGCTGAGCTGTGTATCTAATCCTCTCCTGTGTGATACTGTCTGCTGAGCTGTATCTCTAATCCTGCCCTGTGTGATACCGTCTGCTGAGCTGTGTATCTAATCCTCTCCTGTGTGATACTGTCTGCTGAGCTGTGTATCTAATCCTCTCCTGTGTGATACTGTCAGCTGAACTGTGCATCTAATCCTCTCCTGTGTGATACTGTCTGCTGAGCTGTGTATCTAATCCTCTTCTGTGTGATACTGTCAGCTGAGCTGTGTATCTAATCCTCTCCTGTGTGATACTGTCAGCTGAACTGTGCATCTAATCCTCTTCTGTGTGATACTGTCTGCTGAGCTGTGTATCTAATCCTCTACTGTGTGATACTGTCTGCTGAGCTGTGTATCTAATCCTTTCCTGTGTGATACTGTCTGATGAGCTGTGTATCTAATCCTCTCCTGTGTGATACTGTCTGATGAGCTGTGTATCTAATCCTCTCCTGTGTGATACTGTCTGCTGAGCTGTGTATCTAATCCTCTCCTGTGTGATACTGCCTGATGAGCTGTGTATCTAATCCTCTCCTGTGTGATACTGTCTGATGAACTGTGTATCTAATTCTATCCTGTGTGATACTGTCTGCTGAGCTGTGTATCTAATCCTCTCCTGTGTGATACCGTCTGCTGAGCTGTGTATCTAATCCCTCCCTGTGCGATACTGTCTGCTGAGCCGTGTATCTAATCCACTCCTGTGTGATACTGTTTGCTGAGCCGTGTATCTAATCCAATGCTGTGTGATACTGTCTGCTGAGCTGTGTATCTAATCCTCTCCTGTGTGATACTGTCTGATGAACTGTGTATCTAATCCTCTCATGTGTGATACTGTCAGCTGAGCTGTGTATCTAATCTTATCCTGTGTGATACTGTCTGCTGAGCTGTGTTTCTAATCCCCTCCTGTGTGATACTGTCTGCTGAGCCGTGTATCTAATCCTATGCTGTGTGATACTGTCTGCTGAGCTGTGTATCTAATCCTCTCCTGTGTGATACTATCTGCTGAGCTGTGTATCTAATCCTCTCCTGTGTGATACTGTCAGCTGAGCTGTGTATCTAATTCTCTCCTGTGTGATACTGTCTGCTGAGCTGTATCTCTAATCCTGCCCTGTGTGATACCGTCTGCTGAGCTGTGTATCTAATCCTCTCCTGTGTGATACTGTCTGCTGAGCTGTGTATCTAATCCTCTCCTGTGTGATACTGTCAGCTGAACTGTGCATCTAATCCTCTCCTGTGTGATACTGTCTGCTGAGCTGTGTATCTAATCCTCTCCTGTGTGATACTGTCAGCTGAGCTGTGTATCTAATCCTCTCCTGTGTGATACTGTCAGCTGAACTGTGCATCTAATCCTCTCCTGTGTGATACTGTCTGCTGAGCTGTGTATTTAATCCTATGCTGTGTATCTAATCCTCTCCTGTGTGATACTGTCTGCTGAGCTGTGTATCTAATCCTGTCCTGTGTACTACTGTCTGCTGAGCTGTGTATCTAATCCTATCCTGTGTGATACTGTCTGCTGAGCTGTGTATCTAATCCTCTCCTGTGTGATACAGTCTGCTGAGCTGTGTATCTAATCCTCTCCTGTGTGATACAGTCTGCTGAGCTGTATCTCTAATCCTCTCCTGTGTGATACAGTCTGCGGAGCCGTGTATCTAATCCTCTCCTGTGTGATAATGTCTGCTGAGCTATGTATCTAATCCTCTCCTGTGTGATACTGTCTGCTGAGCCATGTATCTAATCCTCTCCTGTGTGATACTGTCTGCTGAGCCGTGTATCTAATCCAATGCTGTGTGATACTGTCTGCTGAGCTGTGTATCTAATCCTCTCCTGTGTGATACAGTCTGCTGAGCTGTGTATCTAATCCTCTCCTGTGTGATACTGTCTGCTGAGCTGTATCTCTAATCCTCTCCTGTGTGATAATGTCTGCTGAGCTATGTATCTAATCCTCTCCTGTGTGATACTGTCTGCTGAGCCATGTATCTAATCCTCTCCTGTGTGATACCGTCTGCTGAGCTGTGTATCTAATCCTCTCCTGTGTGATACTGTCTGCTGAGCCGTGTATCTAATCCAATGCTGTGTGATACTGTCTGCTGAGCTGTGTATCTAATCCTCTCCTGTGTGATACTGTCTGATGAACTGTGTATCTAATCCTCTCATGTGTGATACTGTCAGCTGAGCTGTGTATCTAATCTTCTCCTGTGTGATACTGTCTGATGAGCTGTGTATCTAATCCTCTCCTGTGTGATACTGTCTGCTGAGCTGTGCATCTAATCATGTCCTGTGTGATACCGTCTGCTGAGCTACATATCTAATCCTGTCCTGTGTGATACTGTCTGCTGAGCTGTGTATCTAATCCTGTCCTGTGTGATACTGTCTGCTGAGCAGTGTATCTAATCCTCTCCTGTGTGATACTGTCTGCTGAACTGTGTATCTAATCTTCTCCTGTGTGATACTGTCTGCTGAGCAGTGTATCTAATCCTCTCCTGTGTGATACTGTCTGCTGAGCTGTGTATCTAATCTTCTCCTGTGTTATACTGTCTGCTGAGCAGTGTATCTAATCCTCTCCTGTGTGATACTGTCTGCTGAGCTGTGTATCTAATCCTGTCCTGTGTGATACTGTCTGCAGAGCTGTGTATCTAATCCTCTCCTGTGTGATACTGTCTGCTGAGCCGTGTATCTAATCCTTTCCTGTGTGATATTGTGTGCTGAGCTGTGTATCTAATCCTATCCTGTGTGATACTGTCTGCTGAGCTGTGCATCTAATCCTCTCCTGTGTGATACTGTCTGCTGAGCTGTGTATCTAATCCTCTCCTGTGTGATACTGTCTGCTGAGCCGTGTATCTAATCCTATGCTGTGTGATACTGTCTGCTGGGCTGTGCATCTAATCCTATGCTGTGTATCTAATCCTCTCCTGTGTGATACTGTCTGCTGAACCATGTATCTAATCCTCTCCTGTGTGATACTGTCTGCAGAGCCGTGTATCTCATCCTATCCTGTGTGATACTGTCTGCTGAGCTGTGTATCTAATCCTATCCTGTGTGATACCATCTGCTGAGCAGTGTATCTAATCCTATCCTGTGTGATACTGTCTGCTGAGCTGTGTATCTAATCCTCTCCTGTGTGATACTGTCTGCTGAGCCGTGTATCTAATCCTATGCTGTGTGATACTGTCTGCTGAGCTGTGTATCTAATCTTATACTGTGTGATACTGCCTGCTGAGCCGTGTATCTAATCCTATGCTGTGTGATACTGTCTGCTGAGCTGTGTATCTAATCCTATCCTGTGTGATACCATCTGCTGAGCCGTGTATCTAATCCTATGCTGTGTGATACTGTCTGCTGAGCTGTGTATCTAATCCTCTCCTGTGTGATACTGTCTGCTGAGCCGTGTATCTAATCATCTCCTGTGTGATACTGTCTGCTGAGCTGTGTATCTAATCCTATTCTGTGTGATACCATCTGCTGAGCCGTGTATCTAATCCTATGGTGTGTGATACTGTCTGCTGAGCCGTGTATCTAATCCTATGCTGTGTGATACTGTCTGCTGAGCTGTGTATCTAATCCTCTCCTGTGTGATAATGTCTGCTGAGCCGTGTATCTAATCCTCTCCTGTGTGATACTGTCTGCTGAGCTGTGTATCTAATCCTCTCCTGTGTGATACCGTCTGCTGAGCTATGTATCTAATCGTGTCCTGTGTGATACTGTCTGCTGAGCTGTATCTCTAATCCTACCCTGTGTGATACTGTCTGCTGAGCTGTGTATCTAATCCTCTCCTGTGTGATACTGTCTGCTGAGCTGTGTATCTAATCGTGTCCTGTGTGATACTGTCTGCTGAGCAGTGTATCTATTCTATGCTTTGTGATACTGTCTGCTGAGCAGTGTATCTAATCTTATACTGTGTGATACTGTCTGCTGAGCCGTGTATCTATTCCACTCCTGTGTGATACTGTCTGCTGAGCTGTGTATCTAATCCTATGCTGTGTGATACTGTCTGCTGAGCTGTGCATCTAATCCTCTCCTGTGTGATACTGTCTGCTGAGCTGTGTATCTAATCCTCTCCTGTGTGATACTGTCTGCTGACCTGTGTATCTAATCCTATGCTGTGTGATACTGTCTGCTGAGCTGTGCATCTAATCTTATCCTGTGTGATACTATCTGCTGAGCAGTGTATCTAATCCTCTCCTGTGTGATACTGTCTACTGAGCTGTGTATCTAATCCTCTCCTGTGTGATACTGTCTGCTGAGCCGTGTATCTAATCCTATGCTGTGTGATACTGTCTGCTGGGCTGTGCATCTAATCCTATGCTGTGTATCTAATCCTCTCCTGTGTGATACTGTCTGCTGAACCATGTATCTAATCCTCTCCTGTGTGATACTGTCTGCAGAGCCGTGTATCTCATCCTATCCTGTGTGATACTGTCTGCTGAGCTGTGTATCTAATCCTATCCTGTGTGATACCATCTGCTGAGCAGTGTATCTAATCCTATCCTGTGTGATACTGTCTGCTGAGCTGTGTATCTAATCCTCTCCTGTGTGATACTGTCTGCTGAGCCGTGTATCTAATCCTATGCTGTGTGATACTGTCTGCTGAGCTGTGTATCTAATCTTATACTGTGTGATACTGCCTGCTGAGCCGTGTATCTAATCCTATGCTGTGTGATACTGTCTGCTGAGCTGTGTATCTAATCCTATCCTGTGTGATACCATCTGCTGAGCCGTGTATCTAATCCTATGCTGTGTGATACTGTCTGCTGAGCTGTGTATCTAATCCTCTCCTGTGTGATACTGTCTGCTGAGCCGTGTATCTAATCATCTCCTGTGTGATACTGTCTGCTGAGCTGTGTATCTAATCCTATTCTGTGTGATACCATCTGCTGAGCCGTGTATCTAATCCTATGGTGTGTGATACTGTCTGCTGAGCCGTGTATCTAATCCTATGCTGTGTGATACTGTCTGCTGAGCTGTGTATTTAATCCTATGCTGTGTATCTAATCCTCTCCTGTGTGATAATGTCTGCTGAGCCATGTATCTAATCCTCTCCTGTGTGATACTGTCTGCTGAGCCGTGTATCTAATCCTATCCTGTGTGATACTGTCTGCTGAGCTGTGTATCTAATCCTCTCCTGTGTGATACTGTCTGCTGAGCAGTGTATCTATTCTATGCTTTGTGATACTGTCTGCTGAGCAGTGTATCTAATCTTATACTGTGTGATACTGTCTGCTGAGCCGTGTATCTATTCCACTCCTGTGTGATACTGTCTGCTGAGCTGTGTATCTAATCCTGTCCTGTGTGATACTGTCTGCTGAGCTGTGTATCTAATCCTCTCCTGTGTGATACTGTCTGCTGAGCCGTGTATCTATTCCACTCCTGTGTGATACTGTCTGCTGAGCTGTGTATCTAATCCTATCCGGTGTGATACTGTCTGCTGAGCTGTGTATCTAATCCTCTCCTGTGTGATACTGTCTGCTGAGCTGTGTATCTAATCCTCTCCTGTGTGATACTGTCTGCTGAGCTGTGTATCTAATCCTCTCCTGTGTGATACTGTCTGCTGACCTGTGTATCTAATCCTATGCTGTGTGATACTGTCTGCTGAGCTGCGTATCTAATCCTATCTTGTGTGATACTGTCTGCTGAGCTGTGTATCTAATCCTCTCCTGTGTGATACTGTCTGCTGACCTGTGTATCTAATCCTATGCTGTGTGATACTGTCTGCTGAGCTGTGTATCTAATCCTCTTCTGTGTGATACTGTCTGCTAAGCCGTGTATCTAATCCTTTCCTGTGTGATACTGTGTGCTGAGCTGTGCATCTAATCATGTCCTGTGTGATACCGTCTGCTGAGCTACATATCTAATCCTGTCCTGTGTGATACTGTCTGCTGAGCTGTGTATCTAATCCTGTCCTGTGTGATACTGTCTGCTGAGCAGTGTATCTAATCCTCTCCTGTGTGATACTGTCTGCTGAACTGTGTATCTAATCTTCTCCTGTGTGATACTGTCTGCTGAGCAGTGTATCTAATCCTCTCCTGTGTGATACTGTCTGCTGAGCTGTGTATCTAATCCTCTCCTGTGTGATACTGTCTGATGAGCTGTGTATCTAATCCTCTCCTGTGTGATACTGTCTGATGAACTGTGTATCTAATTCTATCCTGTGTGATACTGTCTGCTGAGCTGTGTATCTAATCCTCTCCTGTGTGATACCGGCTGCTGAGCTGTGTATCTAATCCCTCCCTGTGCGATACTGTCTGCTGAGCCGTGTATCTAATCCACTCCTGTGTGATACTGTTTGCTGAGCCGTGTATCTAATCCAATGCTGTGTGATACTGTCTGCTGAGCTGTGTATCTAATCCTCTCCTGTGTGATACTGTCTGATGAACTGTGTATCTAATCCCCCCCTGTGTGATACTGTCTGCTGAGCTGTGTTTCTAATCCCCTCCTGTGTGATACTGTCTGCTGAGCCGTGTATCTAATCCTATGCTGTGTGATACTGTCTGCTGAGCTGTGTATCTAATCCTCTCCTGTGTGATACTATCTGCTGAGCTGTGTATCTAATCCTCTCCTGTGTGATACTGTCAGCTGAGCTGTGTATCTAATCCTCTCCTGTGTGATACTGTCTGCTGAGCTGTATCTCTAATCCTGCCCTGTGTGATACCGTCTGCTGAGCTGTGTATCTAATCCTCTCCTGTGTGATACTGTCTGCTGAGCCGTGTATCTAATCCTCTCCTGTGTGATACTGTCTGCTGAGCCGTGTATCTAATCCTCTCCTGTGTGATACTGTCAGCTGAGCTGTGTATCTAATCCTCTCCTGTGTGATACTGTCTGCTGAGCCGTGTATCTAATCCTCTCCTGTGTGATACTATCTGCTGAGCTGTGTATCTAATCCTCTCCTGTGTGATACTGTCAGCTGAGCTGTGTATCTAATCCTCTCCTGTGTGATACTGTCTGCTGAGCTGTATCTCTAATCCTGCCCTGTGTGATACCGTCTGCTGAGCTGTGTATCTAATCCTCTCCTGTGTGATACTGTCTGCTGAGCTGTGTATCTAATCCTCTCCTGTGTGATACTGTCAGCTGAACTGTGCATCTAATCCTCTCCTGTGTGATACTGTCTGCTGAGCTGTGTATCTAATCCTCTTCTGTGTGATACTGTCAGCTGAGCTGTGTATCTAATCCTCTCCTGTGTGATACTGTCAGCTGAACTGTGCATCTAATCCTCTTCTGTGTGATACTGTCTGCTGAGCTGTGTATCTAATCCTCTACTGTGTGATACTGTCTGCTGAGCTGTGTATCTAATCCTCTCCTGTGTGATACTGTCTGATGAGCTGTGTATCTAATCCTCTCCTGTGTGATACTGTCTGCTGAGCTGTGTATCTAATCCTCTCCTGTGTGATACTGTCTGCTGAGCTGTGTATCTAATCCTCTCCTGTGTGATACTGCCTGATGAGCTGTGTATCTAATCCTCTCCTGTGTGATACTGTCTGATGAACTGTGTATCTAATTCTATCCTGTGTGATACTGTCTGCTGAGCTGTGTATCTAATCCTCTCCTGTGTGATACCGTCTGCTGAGCTGTGTATCTAATCCCTCCCTGTGCGATACTGTCTGCTGAGCCGTGTATCTAATCCACTCCTGTGTGATACTGTTTGCTGAGCCGTGTATCTAATCCAATGCTGTGTGATACTGTCTGCTGAGCTGTGTATCTAATCCTCTCCTGTGTGATACTGTCTGATGAACTGTGTATCTAATCCTCTCATGTGTGATACTGTCAGCTGAGCTGTGTATCTAATCTTATCCTGTGTGATACTGTCTGCTGAGCTGTGTTTCTAATCCCCTCCTGTGTGATACTGTCTGCTGAGCCGTGTATCTAATCCTATGCTGTGTGATACTGTCTGCTGAGCTGTGTATCTAATCCTCTCCTGTGTGATACTGTCTGCTGAGCTGTATCTCTAATCCTGCCCTGTGTGATACCGTCTGCTGAGCTGTGTATCTAATCCTCTCCTGTGTGATACTGTCTGCTGAGCCGTGTATCTAATCCTCTCCTGTGTGATACTGTCTGCTGAGCCATGTATCTAATCCTCTCCTGTGTGATACTGTCAGCTGAGCTGTGTATCTAATCCTCTCCTGTGTGATACTGTCTGCTGAGCCGTGTATCTAATCCTCTCCTGTGTGATACTATCTGCTGAGCTGTGTATCTAATCCTCTCCTGTGTGATACTGTCAGCTGAGCTGTGTATCTAATCCTCTCCTGTGTGATACTGTCTGCTGAGCTGTATCTCTAATCCTGCCCTGTGTGATACCGTCTGCTGAGCTGTGTATCTAATCCTCTCCTGTGTGATACTGTCTGCTGAGCTGTGTATCTAATCCTCTCCTGTGTGATACTGTCAGCTGAACTGTGCATCTAATCCTCTCCTGTGTGATACTGTCTGCTGAGCTGTGTATCTAATCCTCTTCTGTGTGATACTGTCAGCTGAGCTGTGTATCTAATCCTCTCCTGTGTGATACTGTCAGCTGAACTGTGCATCTAATCCTCTTCTGTGTGATACTGTCTGCTGAGCTGTGTATCTAATCCTCTACTGTGTGATACTGTCTGCTGAGCTGTGTATCTAATCCTCTCCTGTGTGATACTGTCTGATGAGCTGTGTATCTAATCCTCTCCTGTGTGATACTGTCTGCTGAGCTGTGTATCTAATCCTCTCCTGTGTGATACTGTCTGCTGAGCTGTGTATCTAATCCTCTCCTGTGTGATACTGCCTGATGAGCTGTGTATCTAATCCTCTCCTGTGTGATACTGTCTGATGAACTGTGTATCTAATTCTATCCTGTGTGATACTGTCTGCTGAGCTGTGTATCTAATCCTCTCCTGTGTGATACCGTCTGCTGAGCTGTGTATCTAATCCCTCCCTGTGCGATACTGTCTGCTGAGCCGTGTATCTAATCCACTCCTGTGTGATACTGTTTGCTGAGCCGTGTATCTAATCCAATGCTGTGTGATACTGTCTGCTGAGCTGTGTATCTAATCCTCTCCTGTGTGATACTGTCTGATGAACTGTGTATCTAATCCTCTCATGTGTGATACTGTCAGCTGAGCTGTGTATCTAATCCCCTCCTGTGTGATACTGTCTGCTGAGCCGTGTATCTAATCTTATCCTGTGTGATACTGTCTGCTGAGCTGTGTTTCTAATCCCCTCCTGTGTGATACTGTCTGCTGAGCCGTGTATCTAATCCTATGCTGTGTGATACTGTCTGCTGAGCTGTGTATCTAATCCTCTCCTGTGTGATACTATCTGCTGAGCTGTGTATCTAATCCTCTCCTGTGTGATACTGTCAGCTGAGCTGTGTATCTAATTCTCTCCTGTGTGATACTGTCTGCTGAGCTGTATCTCTAATCCTGCCCTGTGTGATACCGTCTGCTGAGCTGTGTATCTAATCCTCTCCTGTGTGATACTGTCTGCTGAGCTGTGTATCTAATCCTCTCCTGTGTGATACTGTCAGCTGAACTGTGCATCTAATCCTCTCCTGTGTGATACTGTCTGCTGAGCTGTGTATCTAATCCTCTCCTGTGTGATACTGTCAGCTGAGCTGTGTATCTAATCCTCTCCTGTGTGATACTGTCAGCTGAACTGTGCATCTAATCCTCTCCTGTGTGATACTGTCTGCTGAGCTGTGTATTTAATCCTATGCTGTGTATCTAATCCTCTCCTGTGTGATACTGTCTGCTGAGCTGTGTATCTAATCCTGTCCTGTGTACTACTGTCTGCTGAGCTGTGTATCTAATCCTATCCTGTGTGATACTGTCTGCTGAGCTGTGTATCTAATCCTCTCCTGTGTGATACAGTCTGCTGAGCTGTGTATCTAATCCTCTCCTGTGTGATACTGTCTGCTGAGCTGTATCTCTAATCCTCTCCTGTGTGATACAGTCTGCGGAGCCGTGTATCTAATCCTCTCCTGTGTGATAATGTCTGCTGAGCTATGTATCTAATCCTCTCCTGTGTGATACTGTCTGCTGAGCCATGTATCTAATCCTCTCCTGTGTGATACTGTCTGCTGAGCCGTGTATCTAATCCAATGCTGTGTGATACTGTCTGCTGAGCTGTGTATCTAATCCTCTCCTGTGTGATACTGTCTGATGAACTGTGTATCTAATCCTCTCATGTGTGATACTGTCAGCTGAGCTGTGTATCTAATCTTCTCCTGTGTGATACTGTCTGATGAGCTGTGTATCTAATCCTCTCCTGTGTGATACTGTCTGCTGAGCTGTGCATCTAATCATGTCCTGTGTGATACCGTCTGCTGAGCTACATATCTAATCCTGTCCTGTGTGATACTGTCTGCTGAGCTGTGTATCTAATCCTGTCCTGTGTGATACTGTCTGCTGAGCAGTGTATCTAATCCTCTCCTGTGTGATACTGTCTGCTGAACTGTGTATCTAATCTTCTCCTGTGTGATACTGTCTGCTGAGCAGTGTATCTAATCCTCTCCTGTGTGATACTGTCTGCTGAGCTGTGTATCTAACCTTCTCCTGTGTGATACTGTCTGCTGAGCAGTGTATCTAATCCTCTCCTGTGTGATACTGTCTGCTGAGCTGTGTATCTAATCCTGTCCTGTGTGATACTGTCTGCAGAGCTGTGTATCTAATCCTCTCCTGTGTGATACTGTCTGCTGAGCCATGTATCTAATCCTTTCCTGTGTGATATTGTGTGCTGAGCTGTGTATCTAATCCTATCCTGTGTGATACTGTCTGCTGAGCTGTGCATCTAATCTTATCCTGTGTGATACTATCTGCTGAGCAGTGTATCTAATCCTCTCCTGTGTGATACTGTCTGCTGAGCTGTGTATCTAATCCTCTCCTGTGTGATACTGTCTGCTGAGCCGTGTATCTAATCCTATGCTGTGTGATACTGTCTGCTGGGCTGTGCATCTAATCCTATGCTGTGTATCTAATCCTCTCCTGTGTGATACTGTCTGCTGAACCATGTATCTAATCCTCTCCTGTGTGATACTGTCTGCAGAGCCGTGTATCTCATCCTATCCTGTGTGATACTGTCTGCTGAGCTGTGTATCTAATCCTATCCTGTGTGATACCATCTGCTGAGCAGTGTATCTAATCCTATCCTGTGTGATACTGTCTGCTGAGCTGTGTATCTAATCCTCTCATGTGTGATACTGTCTGCTGAGCCGTGTATCTAATCCTATGCTGTGTGATACTGTCTGCTGAGCTGTGTATCTAATCTTATACTGTGTGATACTGCCTGCTGAGCCGTGTATCTAATCCTATGCTGTGTGATACTGTCTGCTGAGCTGTGTATCTAATCCTATCCTGTGTGATACCATCTGCTGAGCCGTGTATCTAATCCTATGCTGTGTGATACTGTCTGCTGAGCTGTGTATCTAATCCTCTCCTGTGTGATACTGTCTGCTGAGCCGTGTATCTAATCATCTCCTGTGTGATACTGTCTGCTGAGCTGTGTATCTAATCCTATTCTGTGTGATACCATCTGCTGAGCCGTGTATCTAATCCTATGGTGTGTGATACTGTCTGCTGAGCCGTGTATCTAATCCTATGCTGTGTGATACTGTCTGCTGAGCTGTGTATCTAATCCTCTCCTGTGTGATAATGTCTGCTGAGCCGTGTATCTAATCCTCTCCTGTGTGATACTGTCTGCTGAGCTGTGTATCTAATCCTATCCTGTGTGATACTGTCTGCTGAGCTGTATATCTAATCTACTCCTGTGTGATAATGTCTGCTGAGCTGTGTATCTAATCCTCTCCTGTGTGATACTGTCTGCTGAGCTGTGTATCTAATCCACTCCTGTGTGATACCGTCTGCTGAGCTATGTATCTAATCGTGTCCTGTGTGATACTGTCTGCTGAGCTGTATCTCTAATCCTACCCTGTGTGATACTGTCTGCTGAGCTGTGTATCTAATCCTCTCCTGTGTGATACTGTCTGCTGAGCTGTGTATCTAATCTATGCTTTGTGATACTGTCTGCTGAGCAGTGTATCTAATCCTCTCCTGTGTGATACTGTCTGCTGAGCAGTGTATCTATTCTATGCTTTGTGATACTGTCTGCTGAGCAGTGTATCTAATCTTATACTGTGTGATACTGTCTGCTGAGCCGTGTATCTATTCCACTCCTGTGTGATACTGTCTGCTGAGCTGTGTATCTAATCCTATGCTGTGTGATACTGTCTGCTGAGCTGTGTATCTAATCCTCTCCTGTGTGATACTGTCTGCTGAGCTGTGTATCTAATCCTCTCCTGTGTGATACTGTCTGCTGACCTGTGTATCTAATCCTATGCTGTGTGATACTGTCTGCTGAGCTGTGCATCTAATCTTATCCTGTGTGATACTATCTGCTGAGCAGTGTATCTAATCCTCTCCTGTGTGATACTGTCTACTGAGCTGTGTATCTAATCCTCTCCTGTGTGATACTGTCTGCTGAGCCGTGTATCTAATCCTATGCTGTGTGATACTGTCTGCTGGGCTGTGCATCTAATCCTATGCTGTGTATCTAATCCTCTCCTGTGTGATACTGTCTGCTGAACCATGTATCTAATCCTCTCCTGTGTGATACTGTCTGCAGAGCCGTGTATCTCATCCTATCCTGTGTGATACTGTCTGCTGAGCTGTGTATCTAATCCTATCCTGTGTGATACCATCTGCTGAGCAGTGTATCTAATCCTATCCTGTGTGATACTGTCTGCTGAGCTGTGTATCTAATCCTCTCCTGTGTGATACTGTCTGCTGAGCCGTGTATCTAATCCTATGCTGTGTGATACTGTCTGCTGAGCTGTGTATCTAATCTTATACTGTGTGATACTGCCTGCTGAGCCGTGTATCTAATCCTATGCTGTGTGATACTGTCTGCTGAGCTGTGTATCTAATCCTATCCTGTGTGATACCATCTGCTGAGCCGTGTATCTAATCCTATGCTGTGTGATACTGTCTGCTGAGCTGTGTATCTAATCCTCTCCTGTGTGATACTGTCTGCTGAGCTGTGTATCTAATCATCTCCTGTGTGATACTGTCTGCTGAGCTGTGTATCTAATCCTATTCTGTGTGATACCATCTGCTGAGCCGTGTATCTAATCCTATGGTGTGTGATACTGTCTGCTGAGCCGTGTATCTAATCCTATGCTGTGTGATACTGTCTGCTGAGCTGTGTATTTAATCCTATGCTGTGTATCTAATCCTCTCCTGTGTGATAATGTCTGCTGAGCCATGTATCTAATCCTCTCCTGTGTGATACTGTCTGCTGAGCTGTGTATCTAATCCTATCCTGTGTGATACTGTCTGCTGAGCTGTATATCTAATCTACTCCTGTGTGATAATGTCTGCTGAGCCATGTATCTAATCCTCTCCTGTGTGATACTGTCTGCTGAGCTGTGTATCTAATCCTCTCCTGTGTGATACCGTCTGCTGAGCTGTGTATCTAATCCTATCCTGTGTGATACTGTCTGCTGAGCTGTATCTCTAATCCTACCCTGTGTGATACTGTCTGCTGAGCTGTGTATCTAATCGTGTCCTGTGTGATACTGTCTGCTGAGCTGTATCTCTAATCCTACCCTGTGTGATACTGTCTGCTGAGCTGTGTATCTAATCCTCTCCTGTGTGATACTGTCTGCTGAGCCGTGTATCTAATCCTATCCTGTGTGATACTGTCTGATGAGCTGTGTATCTAATCCTGTCCTGTGTGATACTGTCTGCTGAGCTGTGTATCTAATCCTCTCCTGTGTGATACTGTCTGCTGAGCTGTGTATCTAATCCTCTCCTGTGTGATACTGTCTGCTGAGCCGTGTATCTATTCTATGCTTTGTGATACTGTCTGCTGAGCTGTGTATCTAATCTTATACTGTGTGATACTGTCTGCTGAGCCGTGTATCTATTCCACTCCTGTGTGATACTGTCTGCTGAGCTGTGTATCTAATCCTGTCCTGTGTGATACTGTCTGCTGAGCTGTGTATCTAATCCTCTCCTGTGTGATACTGTCTGCTGAGCCGTGTATCTATTCCACTCCTGTGTGATACTGTCTGCTGAGCTGTGTATCTAATCCTATCCGGTGTGATACTGTCTGCTGAGCTGTGTATCTAATCCTCTCCTGTGTGATACTGTCTGCTGAGCTGTGTATCTAATCCTCTCCTGTGTGATACTGTCTGCTGAGCTGTGTATCTAATCCTCTCCTGTGTGATACTGTCTGCTGAGCTCTGTATCTAATCCTATGCTGTGTGATACTGTCTGCTGAGCTGCGTATCTAATCCTATCTTGTGTGATACTGTCTGCTGAGCTGTGTATCTAATCCTCTCCTGTGTGATACTGTCTGCTGACCTGTGTATCTAATCCTATGCTGTGTGATACTGTCTGCTGAGCTGTGTATCTAATCCTCTTCTGTGTGATACTGTCTGCTAAGCCGTGTATCTAATCCTTTCCTGTGTGATACTGTGTGCTGAGCTGTGTATCTAATCCTTTCCTGTGTGTTGCTGTCTGCTGAGCTGTGTATCTAATCCTCTCCTGTGTGATACTGTCTGATGAGCTGTGTATCTAATCCTCTCCTGTGTGATACGGTCTGCTGAGCTGTGTATCTACTCCTCTCCTGTGTGATACTGTCTGATGAACTGTGTATCTAATGCTCTCCTGTGTGATACGGTCTGCTGAGCTGTGTATCTAATCCTCTCCTGTGTGATACCGTCTGCTGAGCTGTGTATCTAATCCCTCCCTGTGCGATACTGTCTGCTGAGCCGTGTATCTAATCCACTCCTGTGTGATACTGTTTGCTGAGCCGTGTATCTAATCCAATGCTGTGTGATACTGTCTGCTGAGCTGTGTATCTAATCCTCTCCTGTGTGATACTGTCTGATGAACTGTGTATCTAATCCTCCCATGTGTGATACTGTCAGCTGAGCTGTGTATCTAATCTTATCCTGTGTGATACTGTCTGCTGAGCTGTGTTTCTAATCCCCTCCTGTGTGATACTGTCTGCTGAGCCGTGTATCTAATCCTATGCTGTGTGATACTGTCTGCTGAGCTGTGTATCTAATCCTCTCCTGTGTGATACTATCTGCTGAGCTGTGTATCTAATCCTCTCCTGTGTGATACTGTCAGCTGAGCTGTGTATCTAATCCTCTCCTGTGTGATACTGTCTGCTGAGCTGTATCTCTAATCCTGCCCTGTGTGATACCGTCTGCTGAGCTGTGTATCTAATCCTCTCCTGTGTGATACTGTCTGCTGAGCTGTGTATCTAATCCTCTCCTGTGTGATACTGTCAGCTGAACTGTGCATCTAATCCTCTCCTGTGTGATACTGTCTGCTGAGCTGTGTATCTAATCCTCTCCTGTGTGATACTGTCAGCTGAGCTGTGTATCTAATCCTCTCCTGTGTGATACTGTCAGCTGAACTGTGCATCTAATCCTCTCCTGTGTGATACTGTCTGCTGAGCTGTGTATCTAATCCTCTCCTGTGTGATACTGTCTGCTGAGCTGTGTATCTAATCCTCTCCTGTGTGATACAGTCTGCTGAGCTGTTTATCTAATCCTCTCCTGTGTGATACTGTCTGCTGAGCTGTATCTCTAATCCTCTCCTGTGTGATACAGTCTGCGGAGCCGTGTATCTAATCCTCTCCTGTGTGATCATGTCTGCTGAGCTGTGTATCTAATCCTCTCCTGTGTGATACAGTCTGCTGAGCTGTTTATCTAATCCTCTCCTGTGTGATACTGTCTGCTGAGCCGTGTATCTAATCCAATGCTGTGTGATACTGTCTGCTGAGCTGTGTATCTAATCCTCTCATGTGTGATACTGTCTGATGAACTGTGTATCTAATCCTCTCATGTGTGATACTGTCAGCTGAGCTGTGTATCTAATCTTCTCCTGTGTGATACTGTCTGCTGAGCTGTGCATCTAATCATGTCCTGTGTGATACCGTCTGCTGAGCTACATATCTAATCCTGTCCTGTGTGATACTGTCTGCTGAGCTGTGTATCTAATCCTGTCCTGTGTGATACTGTCTGCTGAGCCGTGTATCTAATCCTCTCCTGTGTGATACTGTCTGCTGAGCCGTGTATCTAATCCTCTCCTGTGTGATACTGACTGCTGAGCTGTGTATCTAATCCTCTCCTGTGTGATACTGTCTGCTGAACTGTGTATCTAATCTTCTCCTGTGTGATACTGTCTGCCTAGCAGTGTATCTAATCCTCTCCTGTGTGATACTGTCTGCTGAGCTGTGTATCTAATCCTGTCCTGTGTGATACAGTCTGCTGAGCTGTGTATCTAATCCTCTCCAGTGTGATACTGTCTGCTGAGCAGTGTATCTAATCCTCTAATGTGTGATACTGTCTGCTGAACTGTGTATCTAATCTTCTCCTGTGTGATACTGTCTGCTGAGCTGTGTATCTAATCCTGTCCTGTGTGATACTGTCTGCTGAGCTGTGTATCTAATCCTGTCCTGTGTGATACTGTCTGCTGAGCCGTGTATCTAATTCTTTCCTGTGTGATATTGTGTGCTGAGCTGTGTATCTAATCCTATCCTGTGTGATACTGTCTGCTGAGCTGTGCATCTAATCTTATCCTGTGTGATACTATCTGCTGAGCAGTGTATCTAATCCTCTCCTGTGTGATACTGTCTGCTGAGCTGTGTATCTAATCCTCTCCTGTGTGATACTGTCTGCTGAGCCGTGTATCTAATCCTATGCTGTGTGATACTGTCTGCTGGGCTGTGCATCTAATCCTATGCTGTGTATCTAATCCTCTCCTGTGTGATACTGTCTGCTGAACCATGTATCTAATCCTGTCCTGTGTGATACTGTCTGATGAGCTGTGTATCTAATCCTCTCCTGTGTGATACTGTCTGCTGAGCTGTGTATCTAATCCTATCCTGTGTGATACTGTCTGCTGAGCCGTGTATCTAATCCTCTCCTGTGTGATACTGTCTGCTGAGCCGTGTATCTAATCCTATGCTGTGTGATACTGTCTGCTGAGCTGTGTATCTAATCTTATACTGTGTGATACTGCCTGCTGAGCCGTGTATCTAATCCTATGCTGTGTGATACTGTCTGCTGAGCTGTGTATCTAATCCTATCCTGTGTGATACCATCTGCTGAGCCGTGTATCTAATCCTATGCTGTGTGATACTGTCTGCTGAGCTGTGTATCTAATCCTCTCCTGTGTGATACTGTCTGCTGAGCCGTGTATCTAATCCTCTCCTGTGTGATACTGTCTGCTGAGCTGTGTATCTAATCCTATTCTGTGTGATACCATCTGCTGAGCCGTGTATCTAATCCTATGCTGTGTGATACTGTCTGCTGAGCCGTGTATCTAATCCTATGCTGTGTATCTAATCCTCTCCTGTGTGATAATGTCTGCTGAGCCATGTATCTAATCCTCTCCTGTGTGATACTGTCTGCTGAGCTGTGTATCTAATCCTATCCTGTGTGATACTGTCTGCTGAGCTGTATATCTAATCTACTCCTGTGTGATACTGTCTGCTGAGCTGTGTATCTAATCCTCTCCTGTGTGATACTGTCTGCTGAGCTGTGTATCTAATCCTCTCCTGTGTGATACCGTCTGCTGAGCTATGTATCTAATCGTGTCCTGTGTGATACTGTCTGCTGAGCTGTATCTCTAATCCTACCCTGTGTGATACCGTCTGCTGAGCTGTGTATCTAATCCTCTCCTGTGTGATACTGTCTGCTGAGCTGTGTATCTAATCCTCTCCTGTGTGATACTGTCTGCTGACCTGTGTATCTAATCCTATGCTGTGTGATACTGTCTGCTGAGCAGTGTATCTATTCCTATGCTTTGTGATACTGTCTGCTGAGCAGTGTATCTAATCTTATACTGTGTGATACTGTCTGCTGAGCTGTGTATCTAATCCTATGCTGTGTGATACTGTCTGCTGAGCTGTGTATCTAATCCTCTCCTGTGTGATACTGTCTGCTGAACCATGTATCTAATCCTCTCCTGTGTGATACTGTCTGCTGAGCCGTGTATCTCATCCTATCCTGTGTGATACTGTCTGCTGAGCAGTGTATCTAATCCTATCCTGTGTGATACTGTCTGCTGAGCCGTGTATCTAATCCTCTCCTGTGTGATACTGTCTGCTGAGCCGTGTATCTAATCCTATGCTGTGTGATACTGTCTGCTGAGCTGTGTATCTAATCTTATACTGTGTGATACTGCCTGCTGAGCCGTGTATCTAATCCTCTCCTGTGTGATACTGTCTGCTGAACCGTGTATCTAATCCTCTCCTGTGTGATACTGTCTGCTGAGCTGTGTATCTAATCCTCTCCTGTGTGATACTGTCTGCTGAGCCGTGTATCTAATCCTCTCCTGTGTGATACTGTCTGCTGAGCTGTGTATCTAATCCTCTCCTGTGTGATACTGTCTGCTGAGCCGTGTATCTAATCCTCTCCTGTGTGATACTGTCTGCTGAGCTGTGTATCTAATCCTATTCTGTGTGATACCATCTGCGAGCCGTGTATCTAATCCTATGCTGTGTGATACTGTCTGCTGAGCCGTGTATCTAATCCTATGCTGTGTATCTAATCCTCTCCTGTGTGATAATGTCTGCTGAGCCATGTATCTAATCCTCTCCTGTGTGATACTGTCTGCTGAGCTGTGTATCTAATCCTATCCTGTGTGATACTGTCTGCTGAGCTGTATATCTAATCTACTCCTGTGTGATACTGTCTGCTGAGCTGTGTATCTAATCCTCTCCTGTGTGATACTGTCTGCTGAGCTGTGTATCTAATCCTCTCCTGTGTGATACCGTCTGCTGAGCTATGTATCTAATCGTGTCCTGTGTGATACTGTCTGCTGAGCTGTATCTCTAATCCTACCCTGTGTGATACCGTCTGCTGAGCTGTGTATCTAATCCTCTCCTGTGTGATACTGTCTGCTGAGCTGTGTATCTAATCCTCTCCTGTGTGATACTGTCTGCTGACCTGTGTATCTAATCCTATGCTGTGTGATACTGTCTGCTGAGCAGTGTATCTATTCCTATGCTTTGTGATACTGTCTGCTGAGCAGTGTATCTAATCTTATACTGTGTGATACTGTCTGCTGAGCTGTGTATCTAATCCTATGCTGTGTGATACTGTCTGCTGAGCTGTGTATCTAATCCTCTCCTGTGTGATACTGTCTGCTGAGCTGTGTATCTAATCCTCTCCTGTGTGATACTGTCTGCTGACCTGTGTATCTAATCCTATGCTGTGTGATACTGTCTGCTGAGCTGTGTATCTAATCCTCTTCTGTGTGATACTGTCTGCTAAGCCGTGTATCTAATCCTTTCCTGTGTGATACTGTGTGCTGAGCTGTGTATCTAATCCTTTCCTGTGTGTTGCTGTCTGCTGAGCTGTGTATCTAATCCTCTCCTGTGTGATACTGTCTGATGAGCTGTGTATCTAATCCTCTCCTGTGTGATACGGTCTGCTGAGCTGTGTATCTAATCCTCTCCTGTGTGATACTGTCTGATGAACTGTGTATCTAATCCTATCTTGTGTGATACGGTCGGCTGAGCTGTGTATCTACTCCTATGCTGTGTGATACTGTCTGCTGAGCTGTGTATCTAATCATATGCTGTGTGATACTGTCTACTGAGCTGTGTATCTAATCGTATCCTGTGTGATACTCTCTGCTGAGTTGTGTATCTAATCCTCTCCTGTGTGATACCGTGTGCTGAGCAGTGTATCTAATCCTCTCCTGTGTGATACTGTCTGCTGAGCCGTGTATCTAATCCTCTCCTGTGTGATACTGTCTGCTGAGCCGTGTATCTAATCCTATGCTGTGTGATACTGTCTGCTGAGCTGTGTATCTAATCCTATCCTGTGTGATACTGTCTGCTGAGCTGTGCATCTAATCCTCTCCTGTGTGATACTGTCTGCTGAGCTGTGTATCTAATCCTGTCCTGTGTGATACTTTCTGTTGAGCTGTGTATCTAATCCAATCCTGTGTGATAATGTCTGCTGAGCTGTGTATCTAATCCTCTCCTGTGTGATACTGTCAGCTGAGCCGTGTATCTAATCCAATCCTGTGAGATACTGTGTGCTGAGCTGTGTATCTAATCCTCTCCTGTGTGATACCGTCTGCTGAATAGTGTATCGAATCCTATCCTGTGTGATATTGTCTGCTGAGCTGTGTATCTAATCCCCTCCTGTGTGATACTGTCTGCTGAGCCGTGTATCTAATCCTATGCTGTGTGATACTGTCTGCTGAGCTGTGTATCTAATCTTATACTGTGTGATACTGCCTGCTGAGCCGTGTATCTAATCCTATGCTGTGTGATACTGTCTGCTGAGCTGTGTATCTAATCCAATCCTGTGTGATAATGTCTGCTGAGCTGTGTATCTAATCCTCTCCTGTGTGATACTGTCAGCTGAGCCGTGTATCTCATCCTATCCTGTGTGATACTGTCTGCTGAGCTGTGTATCTAATCCTATCCTGTGTGATACCATCTGCTGAGCAGTGTATCTAATCCTATCCTGTGTGATACTGTCTGCTGAGCCGTGTATCTAATCCTCTCCTGTGTGATACTGTCTGCTGAGCCGTGTATCTAATCCTATGCTGTGTGATACTGTCTGCTGAGCTGTGTATCTAATCTTATACTGTGTGATACTGCCTGCTGAGCCGTGTATCTAATCCTATGCTGTGTGATACTGTCTGCTGAGCTGTGTATCTAATCCTATCCTGTGTGATACCATCTGCTGAGCCGTGTATCTAATCCTATGCTGTGTGATACTGTCTGCTGAGCTGTGTATCTAATCCTCTCCTGTGTGATACTGTCTGCTGAGCCGTGTATCTAATCCTCTCCTGTGTGATACTGTCTGCTGAGCTGTGTATCTAATCCTATTCTGTGTGATACCATCTGCTGAGCCGTGTATCTAATCCTATGCTGTGTGATACTGTCTGCTGAGCCGTGTATCTAATCCTCTCCTGTGTGATACTGTCTGCTGAGCCGTGTATCTAATCCTATGCTGTGTGATACTGTCTGCTGAGCTGTGTATCTAATCCTCTCCTGTGTGATAATGTCTGCTGAGCCATGTATCTAATCCTCTCCTGTGTGATACTGTCTGCTGAGCTGTGTATCTAATCCTATCCTGTGTGATACTGTCTGCTGAGCTGTGTATCTAATCCTCTCCTGTGTGATACCGTCTGCTGAGCTATGTATCTAATCGTGTCCTGTGTGATACTGTCTGCTGAGCTGTATCTCTAATCCTACCCTGTGTGATACCGTCTGCTGAGCAGTGTATCTAATCCTCTCCTGTGTGATACTGTCTGCTGAGCAGTGTATCTATTCCTATGCTTTGTGATACTGTCTGCTGAGCAGTGTATCTAATCTACTCCTGTGTGATACTGTCTGCTGAGCTGTGTATCTAATCCTCTCCTGTGTGATACTGTCTGCTGAGCTGTGTATCTAATCCTCTCCTGTGTGATACTGTCTGCTGAGCTGTGTATCTAATCCTCTCCTGTGTGATACCGTCTGCTGAGCTATGTATCTAATCGTGTCCTGTGTCATACTGTCTGCTGAGCTGTATCTCTAATCCTACCCTGTGTGATACCGTCTGCTGAGCAGTGTATCTAATCCTCTCCTGTGTGATACTGTCTGCTGAGCAGTGTATCTATTCCTATGCTTTGTGATACTGTCTGCTGAGCAGTGTATCTAATCTTATACTGTGTGATACTGTCTGCTGAGCCGTGTATCTATTCCACTCCTGTGTGATACTGTCTGCTGAGCTGTGTATCTAATCCTATGCTGTGTGATACTGTCTGCTGAGCTGTGTATCTAATCCTCTCCTGTGTGATACTGTCTGCTGACCTGTGTATCTAATCCTATGCTGTGTGATACTGTCTGCTGAGCTGTGTATCTAATCCTCTTCTGTGTGATACTGTCTGCTAAGCCGTGTATCTAATCCTTTCCTGTGTGATACTGTGTGCTGAGCTGTGTATCTAATCCTTTCCTGTGTGTTGCTGTCTGCTGAGCTGTGTATCTAATCCTCTCCTGTGTGATACTGTCTGCTGAGCAGTGTATCTATTCCTATGCTTTGTGATACTGTCTGCTGAGCAGTGTATCTAATCTTATACTGTGTGATACTGTCTGCTGAGCCGTGTATCTATTCCACTCCTGTGTGATACTGTCTGCTGACCTGTGTATCTAATCCTATGCTGTGTGATACTGTCTGCTGAGCTGTGTATCTAATCCTCTTCTGTGTGATACTGTCTGCTAAGCCGTGTATCTAATCCTTTCCTGTGTGATACTGTGTGCTGAGCTGTGTATCTAATCCTTTCCTGTGTGTTGCTGTCTGCTGAGCTGTGTATCTAATCCTCTCCTGTGTGATACTGTCTGATGAGCTGTGTATCTAATCCTCTCCTGTGTGATACGGTCTGCTGAGCTGTGTATCTAATCCTCTCCTGTGTGATACTGTCTGATGAACTGTGTATCTAATCCTATCTTGTGTGATACGGTCGGCTGAGCTGTGTATCTACTCCTATGCTGTGTGATACTGTCTGCTGAGCTGTGTAGCTAATCATATGCTGTGTGATACTGTCTACTGAGCTGTGTATCTAATCCAATCCTGTGTGATAATGTCTGCTGAGCTGTGTATCTAATCCTCTCCTGTGTGATACTGTCAGCTGAGCCGTGTATCTAATCCAATCCTGTGAGATACTGTGTGCTGAGCTGTGTATCTAATCCTCTCCTGTGTGATACCGTCTGCTGAGCTGTGTATCTAATCCCCTCCTGTGTGATACTGTCTGCTGAGCTGTGTATCTAATCCTATCCTGTGTGATACTGTCTGCTGAGCTGTGTATCTAATCCTGTCCTGTGTGATACTGTCTGCTGAGCTGTGTATCTAATCCTCTCCTGTGTGATACCGTCTGCTGAGCTGTGTATCTAATGCTGTCCTGTGTGATACTGTCTGCTGAGCTGTGTATCTAATCCTATCCTGTGTGATACTGTCTGCTGAGCTGTGTATCTAATGCTGTCCTGTGTGATACTGTCTGCTGAGCCATGCATCTAATCCTCTCCTGTGTGATACTATCTGCTGAGCTGTGTATCTAATCCTGTCCTGTGTGATACTGTCTGCTGAGCTGTGTATCTAATCCTCTCCTGTGTGATACTGTCTGCTGAGCTGTGTATCTAATCCTCTCCTGTGTGATACCGTCTGCTGAGCTGTGTATCTAATCCTCTCCTGTGTGATACCGTCTGCTGAGCTGTGTATCTAATCCTCTCCTGTGTGATACCGTCTGCTGAGCCGTGTATCTAATCCTCTCCTGTGTGATACCGTCTGCTGAGCTGTGTATCTAATCCTATCCTGTGTGATACTGTCTGCTGAGCTGTGTATCTAATCCTATCCTGTGTGATACTGTCTGCTGAGCTGTGTATCTAATCCTATCCTGTGTGATACTGTCTGCTGAGCCGTGTATCTAATCCTATCCTGTGTGATACTGTCTGCTGAGCCGTGTAACTAATCCTATCCTGTGTGATACCGTCTGCTGAGCTGTGTATCTAATCCTATTCTGTGTGATACCTTCTGCTGAGCTGTGTATCTAATCCTATCCTGTGTGATACTGTCTGCTGAGCCATGTATCTAATCCTCTCCTGTGTGATACTGTCTTCTGAGCTGTGTATCTAAACCTATCCTGTGTGATACTGTCTGCTGAGCTGTGTATCTAATCCTACCATGTGTGATACTGTCTGCTGAGCTGTGTATCTAATCCTCTCCTGTGTGATACTGTCTGCTGAGCCGTGTATCTAATCTTCTCCTGTGAGATACTGTGTGCTGAGCTGTGTATCTAATCCTCTCCTGTGTGATACAGTCTGCTGAGCCATGTATCTAATCCTCTCCTGTGTGATACTGTCTGCTGAGCAGTGTATCTAATCCTCTCCCGTGTGATACTGTCTACTGAGCTGTGTTTCTAATCCCCTCCTGTGTGATACTGTCTGCTGAGCTGTGTATCTAATCCTATTCTGTGTGATGCTGTCTGCTGAGCAGTGTATCTAATCCTATGCTGTGTGATACTGTCTGCTGAGCTGTGTATCTAATCCTATGCTGTGTATCTAATCCCCTCCTATGTGATACTGTCTGCTGAGCAGTGTATCTAATCCTATGCTGTGTGATACTGTCTGCTGAGCTGTGTATCTAATCCTCTCCTGTGTGATACTGTCTACTGAGCTGTGTATCTAATCCTATCCTGCAGTGCACACAAACTATGAATCTCAGTACAGCAACTCTGATCTAATCACCTTTGTACTGAGACAACTAGACTGAGGTTACTGTACAGAGGACGTCTTTATACACAGTACGGTGCACACAAACTATGAATCTCAGTACAGCAACTCTGATCTAGTCACCTCTGTACTGAGACAACTAGACTGAGGTTACTGTACAGAGGACGTCTTTATACACAGTACAGTGCACAGAGATCATGAACCTTACTGCAGCAACTCTGATCTAGTCACCTCTGTACTGAGACAACTAGATTGAAGTTACTGTACAGAGGACGTCCTTATACACAGTACAGTGCACAGAGATCATGAACCTTACTGCAGCAACTCTGATCTAGTCACCTCTGTACTGAGACATCTAGATTGAGGTTACTGTACAGAGGACGTCCTTATACACAGTACAGTGCACCCAAACTATGAATCTCAGTACAGCAACTCTGATCTAGTCACCTCTTTACTAATACAACTAGACAGAAGTTACTGTACAGAGGACGTCCTTATACACAGTACGGTGCACACAAACTATGAATCTCAGTACAGCAACTCTGATCTAGTCACCTCTGTACTGAGACATCTAGACTGAAGTTACTGTGCAGAGGACGTCCTTATACACAGTACGGTGCACACAAACTATGAATCTCAGTACAGCAACTCTGATCTAGTCACCTCTGTACTGAGACATCTAGATTGAGGTTACTGTACAGAGGACGTCCTTATACACAGTACAGTGCACACAAATTATGAATCTCAGTACAGCAACTCTGATCTAGTCACCTCTGTACTGAGACAACTAGACTGAGGTTACTGTACAGAGGACGCCCTTATACACAGTACGGTGCACAGAGATCATGAACTTTACTGCAGCAACTCTGATCTAGTCACCTCTGTACTGAGACATCTAGATTGAGGTTACTGTACAGAGGATGTCCTTATACACAGTACAGTGCACACAAACTATGAATCTCACTACAGCAACTCTGATCTAGTCACCTCTGTACTGAGACAACTAGATTGAAGTTACTGTACAGAGGACGTCCTTATACACAGTACAGTGCACAAAAACTAAGAATCTCAGTACAGCAACTCTGATCTAGTCACCTCTGTACTGAGACATCTAGACTGAAGTTACTGTACAGAGGACGTCCTTATACACAGTACAGTGCACAGAGATCATGAACCTCAGTGCAGCAACTCTGATCTAGTCACCTCTGTACTGAGACATCTAGACTGAAGTTACTGCACAGAGGACGTCCTTATACACAGTACGGTGCACACAAACTATGAATCTCAGTACAGCAACTCTGATCTAGTCACCTCTGTACTGAGACATCTAAATTGAAGTTTCTGTACAGAGGACGTCCTTATACACAGTACAGTGCACAGAAATCATGAACCTTACTACAGCAACTCTGATCTAGTCACCTCTGTACTGAGACATCTAGACTGAAGTTACTGCACAGAGGACGTCCTTATACAAAGTACGGTGCACACAAACTATGAAACTCAGTACAGCAACTCCGATCTAGTTACCTCTGTACTGAGACATCTAGATTGAGGTTACTGCACAGAGGACGTCCTTATACACAGTACGGTGCCCACAAACTCTGAATCTCAGTACAGCAACTCTGATCTAATCACCTTTGTACTGAGACATCTAGATTGAAGTTACTGTACAGAGGACGTCCTTATACACAGTACAGTGCACACAAACTATGAATCTCAGTACAGCAACTCTGATCTAATCACCTTTGTACTGAGACATCTAGATTGAAGTTACTGTACAGAGGACGTCCTTATACACAGTACAGTGCACAGAGATCATGAACCTCAGTGCAGCAACTCTGATCTAGTCACCTCTGTACTGAGACATCTAGACTGAAGTTACTGTACAGAGGACGTCCTTATACAAAGTACGGTGCACACAAACTATGAATCTCAGTACAGCAACTCTGATCTAGTCACCTCTGTACTGAGACATCTAAATTGAAGTTTCTGTACAGAGGACGTCCTTATACACAGTACAGTGCACAGAAATCATGAACCTTACTACAGCAACTCTGATCTAGTCACCTCTGTACTGAGACATCTAGACTGAAGTTACTGCACAGAGGACGTCCTTATACAAAGTATGGTGCACACAAACTATGAAACTCAGTACAGCAACTCCGATCTAGTTACCTCTGTACTGAGACATCTAGATTGAGGTTACTGCACAGAGGACGTCCTTATACACAGTACGGTGCCCACAAACTATGAATCTCAGTACAGCAACTCTGATCTAATCACCGTTGTACTGAGACATCTAGATTGAAGTTACTGTACAGAGGACGTCCTTATACACAGTACAGAGCACACAAACTATGAATCTCAGTACAGCAACTCTGATCTAATCACCTTTGTACTGAGACATCTAGATTGAAGTTACTGTACAGAGGATGTCCTTATACACAGTACAGTGCACAGAAATCATGGACCTCAGTGCTGCAACTCTGATCTAGTCACCTCTGTACTGAGACATCTAGACTGAAGTTACTGTACAGAGGACGTCCTTATACACAGTACGGTGCACACAAACTATGAATCTCAGTACAGCAACTCTGATCTAGTCACCTCTGTACTGAGACAACTAGACTGAGGTTACTGTACAGAGGACGTCCTTATAACAGTACGGTGCACACAAACTATGAATCTCAGTACAGCAACTCTGATCTAGTCACCTCTGTACTGAGACAACTAGACTGAGGTTACTGTACAGAGGACGTCCTTATAACAGTACGGTGCACACAAACTATGAATCTCAGTACAGCAACTCTGATCTAGTCACCTCTGTACTGAGACATCTAGACTGAAGTTACTGTACAGAGGACGTCCTTATACACAGTACAGTGCACAGAGATCATGAACCTTACTGCAGCAACTCTGATCTAGTCACCTCTGTACTGAGACATCTAGACTGAAGTTACTGTACAGAGGACGTCCTTATACACAGTACGGTGCACACAAACTATGAATCTCAGTACAGCAACTCTGATCTAGTCACCTCTGTACTGAGACATCTAGACAGAAGTTACTGTACAGAGGACGTCCTTATACACAGTACAGTGCACAGAGATCTTGAACCTCAGTACTGCAACTCTGATCTAGTCACCTCTGTACTGAGACATCTAAATTGAAGTTACCGTACAGAGGACGTCCTTATACACAGTACGGTGCACACAAACTAGGAATCTCAGTACAGCAACTCTGATCTAGTCACCTCTGTACTGAGACATCTAGAATGGAGTTACTGTACAGAGGACGTCCTTATACACAGTACAGTGCACAGAGATCATGGACCTCAGTACAGCAACTCTGATCTAGTCACCTCTGTACTGAGACAACTAGACTGACGTTACTGTACAGAGGACGTCCTTATACACAGTACAGTGCACACAAACTATGAATCTCAGTACAGCAACTCTGATCTAGTCACCTCTGTACTGAGACATCTTGACTGAAGTTACTGTACAGAGGACGTCCTTATACACAGTACAGTGCACAGAGATCATGAACCTTACTGCAGCAACTCTGATCTAGTCACCTCTGTACTGAGACAACTAGATTGAGGTTACTGTACAGAGGACGTCCTTATACACAGTACAGTGCATAGAAATCATGGACCTCAGTACAGCAACTCTGATCTAGTCACCTCTGTACTGAGACAACTAGACTGAAGTTACTGTACAGAGGACGTCCTTATACACAGTACAGTGCACAGAGATCATGAACCTTACTGCAGCAACTCTGATCTAGTCACCTCAGTACTGAGACAACTAGACTGAGGTTACTGTACAGAGGACGCCCTTATACACAGTACGGTGCACAGAGATCATGAACTTTACTGCAGCAACTCTGATCTAGTCACCTCTGTACTGAGACAACTAGACTGAAGTTACTGTACAGAGGACGTCCTTATACACAGTACAGTGCAGAGAGATCATGGACCCTACTGCAGCAACTCTGATCTAGTCACCTCTGTACTGAGACATCTAGATTGAGGTTACCATACAGAGGACGTCCTTATACACAGTACAGTGCACACAAACTATGAATCTCACTACAGCAACTCTGATCTAGTCACCTCTGTACTGAGACAACTAGATTGAAGTTACTGTACAGAGGACGTCCTTATACACAGTACGGTGCACACAAACTATGAATCTCAGTACAGCAACTCTGATCTAGTCACCTTTGTACTGAGACAACTAGATTGAAGTTACTGTACAGAGGACGTCCTTATACACAGTACAGTGCACACAAACTATGAATCTCAGTACAGCAACTCTGATCTAGTCACCTTTGTACTGAGACAACTAGACTGAAGTTACTGTACAGAGGACGTCCTTATACACAGTACAGTGCACAAAAACTATGAATCTCAGTACAGCAACTCTGATCTAGTCACCTTTGTACTGAGACAACTAGACTGAAGTTACTGTACAGAGGACGTCCTTATACACAGTACAGTGCACAGAGACCATGGACCCTACTACAGCAACTCTGATCTAGTCACCTCTGTACTGAGACAACTAGATTGAAGTTACTGTACAGAGGACGTCCTTATACACAGTACAGTGCACACAAACTATGAATCTCAGTACAGCAACTCTGATCTAGTCACCTTTGTACTGAGACAACTAGACTGAAGTTACTGTACAGAGGACGTCCTTATACACAGTACAGTGCACAAAAACTATGAATCTCAGTACAGCAACTCTGATTTAGTCACCTCTGTACTGAGACATCTAGATTGAGGTTACTGTACAGAGGACGTCCTTATACACAGTACAGTGCACACAAACTATGAATCTCAGTACAGCAACTCTGATCTAGTCACCTCTGTACTGAGACATCTAAATTGAAGTTACTGTACAGAGGACGTCCTTATACACAGTACAGTGCACAGAAATCATGAACCTTACTACAGCAACTCTGATCTAGTCACCTCTGTACTGAGACATCTAGACTGAAGTTACTGCACAGAGGACGTCCTTATACAAGGTACGGTGCACACAAACTATGAATCTCAGTACAGCAACTCCGATCTAGTTACCTCTGTACTGAGACATCTAGATTGAGGTTACTGTACAGAGGACGTCCTTATACACAGTACGGTGCCCACAAACTATGAATCTCAGTACAGCAACTCTGATCTAATCACCTTTGTACTGAGACATCTAGATTGAAGTTACTGTACAGAGGACGTCCTTATACACAGTACAGTGCACAGAAATCATGGACCTCAGTGCTGCAACTCTGATCTAGTCACCTGTGTACTGAGACATCTAGACTGAAGTTACTGTACAGAGGACGTCCTTATACACAGTACGGTGCACACAAACTATGAATCTCAGTACAGCAACTCTGATCTAGTCACCTCTGTACTGAGACAACTAGACTGAAGTTACTGTACAGAGGACGTCCTTATACACAGTACAGTGCACACAAACTATGAATCTCAGTACAGCAACTCTGATCTAGTCACCTCTGTACTGAGACATCTAGACTGAAGTTACTGTACAGAGGACGTCCTTATACACAGTACAGTGCACAGAGATCTTGAACCTCAGTACTGCAACTCTGATCTAGTCACCTCTGTACTGAGACATCTAAATTGAAGTTACCGTACAGAGGACGTCCTTATACACAGTACGGTGCACACAAACTAGGAATCTCAGTACAGCAACTCTGATCTAGTCACCTCTGTACTGAGACATCTAGAATGGAGTTACTGTACAGAGGACGTCCTTATACACAGCACAGTGCACAGAGATCATGAACCTTACTGCAGCAACTCTGATCTAGTCACGTCTGTAATGAGACGACTAGACTGAAGTTACTGTACAGAGGACGTCCTTATACACAGTACAGTGCACAGACATCATGGACCTTACTGCAGCAACTCTGATCTAGTCACCTCTGTACTGAGACATCTAGACTGAAGTTACTGTACAAAGGACGTCCTTATACACAGTACGGTGCACACAAACTATGAATCTCAGTACAGCAACTGTGATCTAGTCACCTCTGTACTGAGACAACTAGATTGAAGTTACTGTACAGAGGACGTCCTTATACACAGTACAGTGCACAGAGATCATGAACCTTACTGCAGCAACTCTGATCTAGTCACCTCTGTACTGAGACATCTAAATTGAAGTTACCGTACAGAGGACGTCCTTATACACAGTACGGTGCACACAAACTATGAATCTCAGTAGAGCAACTCTGATCTAGCTACCTCTGTACTGAGACAACTAGACTGAAGTTACTGTTCAGAGGACGTCCTTATACACAGTACGGTGAACAGAAATCATGAACCTTACTGCAGCAACTCTGATCTAGTCACCTCTGTACTGAGACATCTAGATTGAAGTTACCGTACAGAGGACGTCCTTATACACAGTACAGTGCACACAAACTATGAATCTCAGTACAGCAACTCCCATCTAGTCACCTCTGTACTGAGACATCTAGACTGAAGTTACTGTACAGAGGACGTCCATATACACAGTACGGTGCACAGAGATCATGGACCTTACTGCAGCAACTCTGATCTAGTCACCTCTGTACTGAGACATCTAGATTGAGGTTACTGTACAGAGGACGTCCCTATATACAGTACGGTGCACACAAACTATGAATCTCAGTACAGCAACTCTGATCTAGTCACCTCTGTACTGAGACAACTAGACTGAAGTTACTGTACAGAGGACGTCCTTATACCCAGTTCAGTGCACAGAGATCATGAACCTTACTGCAGCAACTCTGATCTAGCTACCTCTGTACTGAGACAACTAGACTGAAGTTACTGTACAGAGGACGTCCTTATACACAGTACAGTGCACAGAAATCATGGACCTTATTGCAGCAACTCCCATCTAGTCACCTATGTACTGAGACATCTAAACTGAAGTTACTGTACAGAGGACGTCCTTATACACAGTACAGTGCACAGAGATCATGAACCTTACTGCAGCAACTCTGATCTATTCACCTCTGTTCTGAGACATCTAGACTGAAGTTACTGTACAGAGGACGTCCTTATACACAGTACGGTGCACACAAACTATGAATCTCAGTACAGCAACTCTGATCTAATCACCTTTGTACTGAGACATCTAGATTGAAGTTACTGTACAGAGGACGTCCTTATACACAGTACAGTGCACAGAAATCATGGACCTCAGTGCTGCAACTCTGATCTAGTCACCTCTGTACTGAGACATCTAGACTGAGGTTACTGTACAGAGGACGTCCTTATACACAGTACGGTGCACACAAACTATGAATCTCAGTACAGCAACTCTGATATAATCACCTTTGTACTGAGACATCTAGATTGAAGTTACTGTACAGAGGACGTCCTTATACACAGTACAGTGCACAGAAATCATGAACCCTACTGCAGCAACTCTGATCTAGTCACCTCTGTACTGAGACAACTAGACTGAGGTTACTGTACAGAGACGTCCTTATACACAGTACGTTGCACACAAACTATGAATCTCAGTACAGCAACTCTGATCTAGTCACCTCTGTACTGAGACATCTAGACTGAAGTTACTGTACAGAGGACGTCCTTATACACAGTACGGTGCACACAAAGTATGAATTTCACAACAGCAACTCAGATCTAGTCACCTCTGTACTGAGACATCTAGACTGAAGTTACTGTACAGAGGACGTCCTTATACACAGTACGGTGCACACGAAGTAGGAATCTCAGTACAGCAACTCTGAGCTAGTCACCTCTGTACTGAGACATCTAGAATGGAGTTACTGTACAGAGGACGTCCTTATACACAGTACAGTGCACACAAACTGAATCTCAGTACAGCAACTCTGATCTTGTTACCTCTGTACTGAGACATCTAGACTGAAGTTACTGTACAGAGGACGTCCTTATACACAGTACAGTGCACAGAGATCATGAACCTTACTGCAGCAACTCTGATCTTGTCACCTCTGTACTGAGACATCTAGACTGAAGTTACTGTATAGAGGACGTCCTTATACACAGTACAGTGCACACAAACTGAATCTCAGTACAGCAACTCTGATCTTGTTACCTCTGTACTGAGACATCTAGACTGAAGTTACTGTACAGAGGACGTCCTTATACACAGTACAGTGCACAGAAATCATGAACCTTACTAAAGCAACTCTGATCTAGTCACCTCTGTACTGAGACATCTAGACTGAAGTTACTGCACAGAGGACGTCCTTATACACAGTACAGTGCACACAAACTATGAATCTCAGTACAGCAACTCCGATCTAGTTACCTCTGTACTGAGACATCTAGATTGAGGTTACTGTACAGAGGACGTCCTTATACACAGTACAGTGCACACAAACTATGAATCTCAGTAGAGCAACTCTGATCTAGCTACCTCTGTACTGAGACAACTAGACTGAAGTTACTGTTCAGAGGACGTCCTTATACACAGTACAGTGCACAGAGATCATGAAACTTACTGCAGCAACTCTGATCTAATCACCTTTGTACTGAGACATCTAGATTGAAGTTAATGTACAGAGGACGTCCTTATACACAGTACAGTGCACAGAAATCATGGACCTCAGTGCTGCAACTCTGATCTAGTCACCTCTGTACTGAGACATCTAGATTGAAGTTACCGTACAGAGGACGTCCTTATACACAGTACAGTGCACAGAAATCATGGACCTCAGTACAGCAACTCCCATCTAGTCACCTCTGTACTGAGACATCTAGACTGAAGTTACTGTGCAGGGGACGTCCTTATACACAGTACAGTGCACAGAAATCATGAACCCTACTGCAGCAACTCTGATCTAGTCACCTCTGTACTGAGACAACTAGACTGAGGTTACTGTACAGAGAGGTCCTTATACACAGTACGGTGCACACAAACTATGAATCTCAGTACAGCAACTCCCATCTAGTCACCTCTGTACTGAGACATCTAGACTGAAGTTACTGTACAGAGGACGTCCTTATACACAGTACAGTGGACACAAACTATGAATCTCAGTACAGCAACTCTGATCTAGTCACCTCTGTACTGAGACATCTATACTGAAGTTACTGTACAGAGGACGTCCTCATACACAGTACAGTGCACACAAACTATGAATCTCAGTACAGCAACTCCCATCTAGTCACCTCTGTACTGAGACATCTAGACTGAAGTTACTGTGCAGAGGACGTCCTTATACACAGTACAGTGCACAGAAATCATGAACCCTACTGCAGCAGCAACTCTGATCTAGTCACCTCTGTACTGAGACAACTAGACTGAGGTTACTGTACAGAGAGGTCCTTATACACAGTACGGTGCACACAAACTATGAATCTCAGTACAGCAACTCCCATCTAGTCACCTCTGTACTGAGACATCTAGACTGAAGTTACTGTACAGAGGACGTCCATATACACAGTACGGTGCACAGAGATCATGGACCTCAGTGCAGCAACTCTGATCTAGTCACCTCTGTACTGAGACAACTAGACTGAAGTTACTGTACAGAGGACGTCCCTATACACAGTACGGTGCACACAAACTATGAATCTCAGTACAGCAACTCTGATCTAGTCACCTCTGTACTGTGACATCTAGACTGAAGTTACTGTACAGAGGACGTCCTTATACACAGTACAGTGCACAGAGATCATGAACCTTACTGCAGCAACTCTGATCTAGTCACCTCTGTACTGAGACAACTAGATTGAGGTTACTGTACAGAGGACGCCCTTATACACAGTACGGTGCACACAAACTATGAATCTCACTACAGTAACTCTGAAGTAGTTACCTCTGTACTGAGACAACTAGACTGAAGTTACTGTACAGAGGACGTCCTTATACCCAGTACGATGCACACAAACTATGAATCTCACTACAGCAACTCTGATCTAGTCACCTCTGTACTGAGACAACTAGACTGAAGTTACTGTACAGAGGACGTCCTTATACACAGTTCAGTGCACAGAGATCATGAACCTCACTGCAGCAAGTCTGATCTAGCTACCTCTGTACTGAGACAACTAGACTGAAGTTACTGTACAGAGGACGTCCTTATACACAGTACAGTGCACAGAGATCATGAACCTTACTGCAGCAACTCCCATCTAGTCACCTCTGTACTGTGACATCTAGACTGAAGTTACTGTATAGAGGACGTCCTTATACACAGTACGGTGCACACAAACTATGAATCTCAGTACAGCAACTCTGATCTAGTCACCTCTGTACTGAGACATCTAGATTGAAGTTACTGTACAGAGGACGTCCTTATACACAGTACAGTGCACAGAAATCATGAACCCTACTGCAGCAACTCTGATCTAGTCACCTCTGTACTGAGACAACTAGACTGAGGTTACTGTACAGAGACGTCCTTATACACAGTACGTTGCACACAAACTATGAATCTCAGTACAGCAACTCTGATCTAGTCACCTCTGTACTGAGACATCTAGACTGAAGTTACTGTACAGAGGACGTCCTTATACACAGTACGGTGCACACAAAGTATGAATTTCACAACAGCAACTCAGATCTAGTCACCTCTGTACTGAGACATCTAGACTGAAGTTACTGTACAGAGGACGTCCTTATACACAGTACGGTGCACACGAAGTAGGAATCTCAGTACAGCAACTCTGAGCTAGTCACCTCTGTACTGAGACATCTAGAATGGAGTTACTGTACAGAGGACGTCCTTATACACAGTACAGTGCACACAAACTGAATCTCAGTACAGCAACTCTGATCTTGTTACCTCTGTACTGAGACATCTAGACTGAAGTTACTGTACAGAGGACGTCCTTATACACAGTACAGTGCACAGAGATCATGAACCTTACTGCAGCAACTCTGATCTTGTCACCTCTGTACTGAGACATCTATACTGAAGTTACTGTATAGAGGACGTCCTTATACACAGTACAGTGCACACAAACTATGAATCTCAGTACAGCAACTCCGATCTAGTTACCTCTGTACTGAGACATCTAGATTGAGGTTACTGTACAGAGGACGTCCTTATACACAGTACAGTGCACACAAACTATGAATCTCAGTAGAGCAACTCTGATCTAGCTACCTCTGTACTGAGACAACTAGACTGAAGTTACTGTTCAGAGGACGTCCTTATACACAGTACAGTGCACAGAGATCATGAAACTTACTGCAGCAACTCTGATCTAATCACCTTTGTACTGAGACATCTAGATTGAAGTTAATGTACAGAGGACGTCCTTATACACAGTACAGTGCACAGAAATCATGGACCTCAGTGCTGCAACTCTGATCTAGTCACCTCTGTACTGAGACATCTAGATTGAAGTTACCGTACAGAGGACGTCCTTATACACAGTACAGTGCACAGAAATCATGGACCTCAGTGCTGCAACTCTGATCTAGTCACCTCTGTACTGAGACATCTATACTGAAGTTACTGTACAGAGGACGTCCTCATACACAGTACAGTGCACACAAACTATGAATCTCAGTACAGCAACTCCCATCTAGTCACCTCTGTACTGAGACATCTAGACTGAAGTTACTGTGCAGGGGACGTCCTTATACACAGTACAGTGCACAGAAATCATGAACCCTACTGCAGCAACTCTGATCTAGTCACCTCTGTACTGAGACAACTAGACTGAGGTTACTGTACAGAGAGGTCCTTATATACAGTACGGTGCACACAAACTATGAATCTCAGTACAGCAACTCCCATCTAGTCACCTCTGTACTGAGACATCTAGACTGAAGTTACTGTACAGAGGACGTCCTTATACACAGTACAGTGGACACAAACTATGAATCTCAGTACAGCAACTCTGATCTAGTCACCTCTGTACTGAGACATCTATACTGAAGTTACTGTACAGAGGACGTCCTCATACACAGTACAGTGCACACAAACTATGAATCTCAGTACAGCAACTCCCATCTAGTCACCTCTGTACTGAGACATCTAGACTGAAGTTACTGTGCAGAGGACGTCCTTATACACAGTACAGTGCACAGAAATCATGAACCCTACTGCAGCAGCAACTCTGATCTAGTCACCTCTGTACTGAGACAACTAGACTGAGGTTACTGTACAGAGAGGTCCTTATACACAGTACGGTGCACACAAACTATGAATCTCAGTACAGCAACTCCCATCTAGTCACCTCTGTACTGAGACATCTAGACTGAAGTTACTGTACAGAGGACGTCCATATACACAGTACGGTGCACAGAGATCATGGACCTCAGTGCAGCAACTCTGATCTAGTCACCTCTGTACTGAGACAACTAGACTGAAGTTACTGTACAGAGGACGTCCCTATACACAGTACGGTGCACACAAACTATGAATCTCAGTACAGCAACTCTGATCTAGTCACCTCTGTACTGTGACATCTAGACTGAAGTTACTGTACAGAGGACGTCCTTATACACAGTACAGTGCACAGAGATCATGAACCTTACTGCAGCAACTCTGATCTAGTCACCTCTGTACTGAGACAACTAGATTGAGGTTACTGTACAGAGGACGCCCTTATACACAGTACGGTGCACACAAACTATGAATCTCACTACAGTAACTCTGAAGTAGTTACCTCTGTACTGAGACAACTAGACTGAAGTTACTGTACAGAGGACGTCCTTATACCCAGTACGATGCACACAAACTATGAATCTCACTACAGCAACTCTGATCTAGTCACCTCTGTACTGAGACAACTAGACTGAAGTTACTGTACAGAGGACGTCCTTATACACAGTTCAGTGCACAGAGATCATGAACCTCACTGCAGCAACTCTGATCTAGCTACCTCTGTACTGAGACAACTAGACTGAAGTTACTGTACAGAGGACGTCCTTATACACAGTACAGTGCACAGAGATCATGAACCTTACTGCAGCAACTCCCATCTAGTCACCTATGTACTGAGACATCTAAACTGAAGTTACTGTACAGAGGACGTCCTTATACACAGTACAGTGCACAGAGATCATGAACCTTACTGCAGCAACTCTGATCTAGTCACCTCTGTACTGTGACATCTAGACTGAAGTTACTGTATAGAGGACGTCCTTATACACAGTACGGTGCACACAAACTATGAATCTCAGTACAGCAACTCTGATCTAGTCACCTCTGTACTGAGACATCTAGACTGAAGTTACTGTACAGAGGACGTCCTTATACACAGTACAGTGCACAGAGATCATGAACCTTACTGCAGCAACTCTGATCTAGTCACCTCTGTACTGGGACATCTAGATTGAGGTTACTGTACAGAGGACGCCCTTATATACAGTACAGTGCACAGAGATCATGAACCTTACTGCAGCAACTCTGATCTAGTCACCTCTGTACTGGGACATCTAGACTGAAGTTACTGCACAGAGGACGTCCTTATATACAGTACAGTGCACAGAGATCATGAACCTTACTGCAGCAACTCTGATCTAGTCACCTCTGTACTGGGACATCTAGATTGAAGTTACTGTACAGAGGACGTCCTTATACAAAGTACGGTGCACACAAACTATGAATCTCACTACAGCAACTCTGATCTAGTTACCTCTGTACTGAGACATCTAGACTGAAGTTACTGTACAGAGGACGTCCTTATACACAGTACAGTGCACAGAAATCATGAAACTTACTGCAGCAACTCTGATCTCGTCACCTCTGTACTGAGACATCTAGATTGAGGTTACTGTACAGAGGACGTCCTTATACACAGTACAGTGCACACAAACTATGAATCTCAGTACAGCAACTCTGATCTAGTCACCTCTGTACTGAGACATCTAGATTGAGGTTACTGTACAGAGGACGTCCTTATACACAGTACAGTGCACAGAGATCATGGACCTTACTACAGCAACTCTGATCTAGTCACCTCTGTACTGAGACATCTAGAATGGAGTTTCTGTACAGAGGACGTCCTTATACACAGTACAGTGTAGAGAGATTATGGACCTTAGTGCTGCGACTCTGATCTAGTCACCTCTGTACTGAGACATCTAAATTGAAGTTACCGTACAGAGGACGTCCTTATACACAGTACGGTGCACACAAACTATGAATCTCACTAAAGCAACTCCGATCTAGTCACCTCTGTACTGAGACATCTAGAATGGAGTTTCTGTACAGAGGACGTCCTTATACACAGTACAGTGTAGAGAGATCATGGACCTTAGTGCTGCGACTCTGATCTAGTCACCTCTGTACTGAGACATCTAAATTGAAGTTACCGTACAGAGGACGTCCTTATACACAGTACGGTGCACAGAGATCATGAAACTTACTGCAGCAACTCTGATCTAGTCACCTCTGTACTGGGACATCTAGACTGAAGTTACTGTACAGAGGACGTCCTTATACACAGTACGGTGCACACAAACTATGAATCTCAGTACAGCAACTCTGATCTAGTCACCTCTGTACTGAGACATCTAGATTGAGGTTACTGTACAGAGGACGTCCTTATACACAGTACAGTGCACACAAACTATGAATCTCAGTACAGCAACTCTGATCTAGTCACCTCTTTACTAATACAACTAGACAGAAGTTACTGTACAGAGGACGTCCTTATACACAGTACGGTGCACACAAACTATGAATCTCAGTACAGCAACTCTGATCTAGTCACCTCTGTACTGAGACATCTAGAATGGAGTTTCTGTACAGAGGACGTCCTTATACACAGTACAGTGTAGAGAGATTATGGACCTTAGTGCTGCGACTCTGATCTAGTCACCTCTGTACTGAGACATCTAAATTGAAGTTACCGTACAGAGGACGTCCTTATACACAGTACGGTGCACACAAACTTTGAATCTCCGTACTGCAACTCTGATCTAGTTACCTCTGTACTGAGACATCTAGACTGAAGTTACTGTACAGAGGACGTCCTTATACACAGTACAGTGCACACAAACTATGAATCTCAATACAGCAACTCTGATCTAGTTACCTCTGTACTGAGAAATCTAAATTGAAGTTACTGTACAGAGGACGTCCTTATACACAGTACGGTGCACACAAACTATGAGTCTCAGTACAGCAACTCTGATCTAGTCACCTCTGTACTGAGACATCTAGAATGGAGTTACTGTACAGAGGATGTCCTTATACACAGTACAGTGCACAGAGATCATGGACCTCATTGCTGCAACTCCGATCTAGTCACCTCTGTACTGAGACATCTAGACTAAGGTTACTGTACAGAGGACGTCCTTTTACACAGTACAGTGCACACAAACTATGAATCTCAGTACAGCAACTCCCATCTAGTCACCTCTGTACTGAGACATCTAGACTGAAGTTACTGTACAGAGGACGTCCTTATACACAGTACGGTGCACACAAACTATGAATTTCAGTACAGCAACTCTGATCTAGTCACCTCTGTACTGAGACATCTAGACTGAGGTTACTGTACAGAGGACGTCCTTATACACAGTACAGTGCACAGAGATCATGAACCTTACTGCAGCAACTTTGATCTAGTCACCTCTGTACTGAGACATCTAAATTGAAGTTACCGTACAGAGGACGTCCTTATACACAGTACGGTGCACACAAACTATGAATTTCAGTACAGCAACTCTGATCTAGTCACCTCTGTACTGAGACATCTAGACTGAAGTTACTGTACAGAGGACGTCATTATACACAGTACAGTACACAGAGATCATGAACCTTACTGCAGCAACTCTGATCTAGTCACCTCTGTACTGAGACATCTAGACTGAGGTTACTGTACAGAGGACGTCCTTATACACAGTACAGTGCACAGAGATCATGAACCTTACTGCAGCAACTTTGATCTAGTCAACTCTGTACTGAGACATCTAGACTGAGGTTACTGTACAGAGGATGTCCTTATACACAGTACAGTGCACAGAGATCATGAACCTTACTGCAGCAACTCTGATCTAGTCACCTCTGTACTGAGACATCTAGATTGAGGTTACTGTACAGAGGACGTCCTTATACACAGTAGGGTGCATACAACCTATGAATCTCACTACAGCAACTCTGAAGTAGTTACCTCTGTACTGTGACAACTAGACTGAAGTTACTGTACAGAGGACGTCCTTATACACAGTACAGTGCACAGAGATCATGAACCTTACTGCAGCAACTCCGATCTAGTCACCTCTGTACTGAGACATCTAGATTGAAGTTACTGTACAGAGGACGTCCTTATACACAGTACAGTGCACACAACCTATTAATCTCAGTACAGCAACTCCGATCTAGTCACCTCTGTACTGAGACATCTAGATTGAGGTTACTGTACAGAGGACGTCCTTATACACAGTACGGTGCACACAAACTATGAATCTCACTACAGCAACTCTGATCTAGTCACCTCTGTACTGAGACATCTATACTGAAGTTACTGTATAGAGGACGTCCTTATACACAGTACAGTGCACACAAACTATGAATCTCAGTACAGCAACTCTGATCGAGCCACCTCTGTACTGAGACAACTAGACTGAAGTTACTGTACAGTGGACGTCCTTATACATAGTACGGTGCACACAAACTATGAATCTCAGTACAGCAACTCTGATCTAGTTACCTCTGTACTGAGACAACTAGACTGAAGTTACTGTATAGAGGACGTCCTTATACACAGTACAGTGCACAGAAATCATGGACCTCAGTACAGCAACTCTGATCTAGTTACCTCTGTACTGAGACAACTAGACTGAAGTTACTGTACAGAGGACGTCCTTTTACACAGTACGGTGCACACAAACTATGAATCTCAGTACAGCAACTCTGATCTAGTTACCTCTGTACTGAGACAACTAGACTGAAGTTACTGTATAGAGGACGTCCTTATACACAGTACAGTGCACAGAAATCATGGACCTCAGTACAGCAACTCTGATCTAGTCACCTCTGTACTGAGACTTCTAGATTGAGGTTACTGTACAGAGGACGTCCTTATACACAGTACGGTGCACACAAACTATGAGTCTCAGTACAGCCACTCTGATCTAGTCACCTCTGTACTGAGACATCTAAATTGAAGTTAATGTACAGAGGACGTCCCTATACACAGTACGGTGCACACAAACTATGAATCTCAGTACAGCAACTCTGATCTAGTCACCTCTGTACTGAGACATCTAAATAGAAGTTACTGTATAGAGGACGTCCTTATACACAGTACAGTGCACGGAGATCATGGACCCTACTGCAGCAACTCTGATCTAGTCACCTCTGTACTGAGACATCTAGACTGAAGTTACTGTACAGAGGATGTCCTTATACACAGTACAGTGCACAGAAATCATGAACCTTACTGCAGCAACTCTGTTCTAGTCACCTCTGTACTGAGACATCTAGACTGAAGTTACTGTACAGAGGACGTCCTTATACACAGTACAGTGCACGCAAACTATGAATCTCTGTACAGCAACTCTGATCTAGTCACCTCTGTACTGAGACAACTAGACTGAAGTTACTGTACAGAGGACGTCCTTATACACAGTACAGTGCACAGAGATCATGAACCTTACTGCAGCAACTCTGATCTAGTCACCTCTGTACTGAGACATCTAGATTGAGGTTACTGTACAGAGGGAGTCCTTATACACAGTACAGTGCACAGAAACTATGAATCTCACTACAGCAACTCTGATCTAGTCACCTCTGTACTGTGACATCTAGACTGAAGTTACTGTACAGAGGACGTCGTTATACACAGTACAGTGCACAGAGATCATGAACCTTACTGCAGCAACTCTGATCTAGTCACCTCTGTACTGAGACAACTAGACTGAAGTTATTGTACAGAGGACGTCCTTATACCCAGTACGATGCACACAAACTATGTATCTGACTACAGCAACTCTGAAGTAGTTACCTCTGTACTGAGACATCTAGACTGAAGTTACTGTACAGAGGACGTCCTTATACACAGTACAGTGCACACAAAGTAAGAATCTCAGTACAGCAACTCCCATCTAGTCACCTCTGTACTGAGACATCTAGACTGAAGTTACTGTACAGAGGACGTCCTTATACCCAGTACGGTGCACACAAACTATGAATATCAGTACAGCAACTCTGATCTAGTCACCTCTGTACTGAGACATCTAGACTGAAGTTAATGTACAGAGGACGTCCTTATACCCAGTACGGTGCACACAAACTATGAATATCAGTACAGCAACTCTGATCTAGTCACCTCTGTACTGAGACATCTAGACTGAAGTTAATGTACAGAGGACGTCCTTATACACAGTACAGTGCACACAAAGTAAGAATCTCAGTACAGCAACTCTGATCTAGTCACCTCTGTACTGAGACATCTAGACTGAAGTTACTGCACAGAGGACGTCCTTATACACAGTACAGTGCACACAAACTATGAATTTCAGTACAGCAACTCTGATCTAGTCACCTCTTTACTGAGACATCTAGATTGAGGTTACTGTACAGAGGACGTCCTTATACACAGTACAATGGACAGAGATCATGGACCTCAGTACAGCAACTCCCATCTAGTCAGCTCTGTACTGAGACATCTAGACTGAAGTTACTGTACAGAGGACGTCCTTATACACAGTACAGTGCACAGAGATCATGGACCTCACTGCAGCAACTCTGATCTAGTCACCTCTGTACTGAGACATCTAGACTGAGGTTACTGTACAGAGGATGTCCTTATACACAGTACAGTGCACAGAAATCATGGACCTCAGTACAGCAACTCTGATCTAGTCACCTCTGTACTGAGACATCTAGACTGAGGTTACTGTACAGAGGACGTCCTTATACACAGTACAGTGCACAGAAATCATGAACCTTACTGCAGCAACTCTGATCTAGTTACCTCTGTACTGAGACATCTAGATTGAGGTTACTGTACAGAGGACGTACTTATACACAGTACAGTGCACACAAACTATGAATCTCAGTACAGCAACTCTGATCCAGTTAGCTCTGTACTGAGACAACTAGACTGAAGTTACTGTACAGAGGACGTCCTTATACACAGTACGGTGCACAGAAATCATGAACCCTACTGCAGCAACTCTGATCTAGTCACCTCTGTACTGAGACATCTAGATTGTAGTTACTGTACAGAGGACGTCCTTATACACAGTACAGTGCACAGAGATCATGAACCTTACTGCAGCAACTCTGATCTAGTCACCTCTGTACTGAGACATCTAGATTGAGGTTACTGTACAGAGGACGTCCTTATACACAGTACAGTGCACACAAAATATGAATCTCAGTACAGCAACTCTGATCTAGTCACCTCTTGTTAAATAGTTAATTATGGATATTCATTTTATTCTTAAATCTGAGTTCTATGCATTAGCCATCGTGTCTAGTTGACATGCGCTATTTGTGTGTTCACTACCATATGTAGAACAGGTGTGCCATACGACTGGCTATAAAAGCCCATGGTACAGAAAGGGGGGGCTCTCTTGCTCTTCCCATCCCACAAGACACAGAAGAAGGATCTTCATGCTGAGGAGCAGCTGACATGTAGGCCTGGACACGTGTTGGACAAAGACATGATTTACCAGCCAGGATCCAAGGAAAGATGGACACTCATGATTGAATCTCTTTGTAACTACTTCATCTATTTTATATTCTGTTTCAATTATTTTTTAATGGACAATCCAAGAATAAATAGATACATTTTTTTATAAGGAAATCTTGATATTGATACTTTGCGAAGTCCTCAGTAGAGAAAAATAATACAGAAAGAAGTATTATTTAACAATGGTGAGCCAGCCAGCCTGATTTTTCGTAAGTGAATTTCTTCCTTGAACAAAGGGGGGGGAAGTCCTGACTAGCTGAACAGCTGTTGTTCACGTGTCAGTAAATTCACTAATTTGTCACGAGAAGCAGTAAGGACCTACAGACTGAGGACTAACAGGAAGCAGAGGTACTAACAAGGAACAGAATCACACAGGAAAAGAATCAGACGAACTGAAGACAGGACGTGCTGATAAAGAGAAGCTAAGGAATCTTAAGGTAAGCAAAATATGGATATCATTTCTGCTTTTGCTAAACAAAGTAATATTAATTTCAAAGTTAATGTAGGAAATGACTTAGACGTTTTGTGGCTCAGTTTATACAAAGAATGTGAATTGCAGAATTTACAGTTAACTTCTAAATTGGTAAATAGAGAGAAACAGGGTCGGTCTGGGCTGGCGGGATACCGGGAATTTTCCCGGTGGGCCCCGCCCCCTGCTGCAGAGTAGAAGGGGAGAAAAGAACAAAAAAAAAATCCTGCGGTTTTAAGGGGCACGGGCCTTTAAAAGCGCAGGCACAGTGTATGCAGGGACGCGCGCACGCAGTGTTCATTACCTGAACCACCGCGGCGCACGTCCCAGTGAAGCAGCTGAAGCTGCGTGTCTCCCTTCGCTGTCCGGCGTATGACGTCATCGTCATGCGCCTGCTGTGAAGGAGGCGCGCAACTCAGGAGAAGGAGGACACCGCACGGGAGCTCAGGAAGGTAAGAGGTGTGTGGGTGGGTGTGTGTGTGTGTGTGTGTGTGTGTGTGTGTGTGTGTAATGGTCTGGAAACACAAGGGGGGCCCAGCTGGACACACAAGGGGGGGCCCAGCTGGACAGACACACAAGGGGGTAGCCTGGCTGGAGACAAAAGGGGGGATCCTGGCTGGACACACAGGGGGGGAACCCTGGCTGGACACACAAGGGGAAACCCTGGCTGGACACACAAGGGGAGCCCAGCTGGACACACAAGGGGAGCCCAGCTGGACACACAAGGGGAGCCTAGCTGGACACACAAGGGGGGAGCCAACTGGACACAAAAGGGGGGGTCCTGGATGGACATACAAGGGGGGAACCCTGGCTGGACACACAAGGGGCGGCCCAGCTGGACACACAAGGGGGGGGCCCTGGATGGACACATAAAGGGTAACCCTGGATGGACACACAAGGGGGGCCCAGCTGGACACACAAGGGGGTGCCCAGCTGGACAGACACACAAGGGGGTAGCCAGGCTGGACAGACACACAAGGGGGTAGCCAGGCTGGACAGACACACAAGGGGGTAGCCAGGCTGGACAGACACACAAGGGGGTAGCCAGGCTGGACAGACACACAAGGGGGTAGCCTGGCTGGACAGACACACAAGGGGGTAGCCAGGCTGGACAGACACACAAGGGGGTAGCCAGGCTGGACAGACACACAAGGGGGTAGCCTGGCTGGACACACAAGGGGGGAACCCTGGCTGGACACACAAGGGGGGAACCCTTGCTGGACACACAAGGGGGGAACCCTTGCTGGACACACAAGGGGGGAACCCTTGCTGGACACACAAGGGGGGAACCCTTGCTGGACACACAAGGGGGGAACCCTTGCTGGACACACAAGGGGGGAACCCTTGCTGGACACACGAGGGGGGGCCCTGGCTGGACACACAAGAGGGGGAACCCTGGCTGGACACACGAGGGGGGGCCAAGCTGGACACACGAGGGGGGAGCCCTGGCTTGATATGCAAGGGGGTCCCTGGCTGGACACGCAAGGGGGAACCCTGGCTGGACACGCAAGGGGGGCCCGGCTGGACACACAAGGGGGGGCCCTGGATGGACACACAAGGGGGAACCCTGGCTGGACCCAGGCAAAGGGGGGTGGGCAGGATGGGTATATGGGGGGGCAGGCTGGACACATGGAGGCCAGGCTGGACACTTGGAGGCCAGGATGGATATATGGGGGGGGGCAGGCTGAACACATGGAGGCCAGGATGGATATATGGGGGGGGCAGGCTGAACACATGGAGGCCAGGATGGATATATGGGGGGGGACAGGCTGGACACATGGGGGGCTAGGATGAATATGTGGGGGGGCGGGCTCGATACACATGGGCTAGCATAAATATATGGAGGGGCACGCTGGATATATGGGGGGTGTCAGGATGGATATATGCAGGGGGTAAGGGCAGTATGGATATATGAGGGGGGAGGCTGGACACATGGAGGCCAGGATGGATATGTAGAGGGCAGGCTGGACACATGGAGGATATATGGGGGGGATATATGGGGGCGCAGGCTGGAAACATGGAGGCAAGGATGGATATGTGGGGGGGGGCAGACTGGCCACATGGGGGGGCTAGGATGGGTATATAGGAGGGGGCAGGCTCGATACACGTGTGCTAGGATAAATATATGGAGGGGTCACACTAGACAAATGGGGGCCAGAAGGGACATATGGGGGTGCCTGGCTAGACAAGGGACTTAATTACTGTTTGGGAGCCAGATTGAGGAACATACTTTATTAATGGTGACCAGTGGGGAACATTATTACTTTAGATTCCAATTATTATTATTACATTATTACTTCTGTAATATAATTTACTTTTTAGGAAATTGTTTTCCATGGGATGGGACAAAAGAGGGGTCCTGTTACTGTGCAGGACGGCACTATGTTGCTTTTTTTCTTCAACTGGTGTAGTGTAGAAGTCGGGGGGAAAAGTGGGAATATTCTCTAGAAGAGATCAGTTATTGATAACTGTGTGTTATTTTCTGCAGAGATGATTCCTGGCTGGAAGAAGTGATGGCTGTCTGTGCCAGATGAAGAAGAAAAGCGAAGATGAAGGACTTCACCTAGAGACATCACTGGTGAGTCAGTGTATTACATGTACACTTACACTACACACGTGGTCAAAATTGTTGGTACCCCTCGTTTAATGAAAGAAAAACCCACAATGGTCACAGAAATAACTTGAATCTGATAAATTACAAATTTTTGAAAATGAACAAATGAAAGTCAGACATTGCTTTCCTGCTTCCACAGAATTTAAAAAAAAATTAAACTATGAAATAGGCCTGGACAGAAATGATGGTTCTTCTTAATTTAATATTTTGTTGAACAACCTTTTGAGGCAATCACTGCAATCAAAGGATTCCTGTAACTGTCAATGAGACTTCTGCACCTCTCGACAGCTATTTTGGCCGACTCCTCATGAGCAAACTGCTCCAGTTGTCTCGTGTTTGAAGGTTGCCTTCTCCAGACGGCATGTTTCAGCTCTTTCCAAAGATGCTCAATAGGATTTAGGTCAGGGCTCATAGAAGGCCACTTCAGAATAGTCTAATGTTTTCCTCTTAGCCATTCTTGGGTGTTTTTAGCTGTGTGTTTTGGGTCATTATCCTGTTGCAAGACCCATGACCTGCGACTGAGACCAAGCTTTCTGACACTGGGCAGCACATTTCTCTCTAGAATCCCTTGATATTTCATTGTACCCTGCACAGATTCAAGACACCCTGTACCAGATGCAGCAAAGCAGCCCCAGAACATAACAGCCTCCCCCATGTTTCACAGTAGGGACAGTGTTCTTTTCTTGATATGCTTAATTTTTCGGTCTGTGAACATAGAGCTGATGTGCCTTGACAAAAACTTCCATTTTTGTCTCATCTGTCCATAATACATTCTCCCAGAAGCTTTGTGGCTTGTCAACATGTAGTTTGGCAAATTCCAGTCTGGCTTTTTTATTATTTTTTTTTTCAACAATGGTGTTCTCCTTGGTCGTCTTACATGAAGTTCACTTTGGATCAAACAACGGTGGATAGTACGATCTGACACTGATGTTCCTTGAGCTTGAAGTTCACTTTTAATCTCTTTAGAAGTTTTCCTGGACTCTTTTGTTACCATTCATATTATCCGTCTCTTTGATTTGTCATCAATTTTCCTCCTGCGGCCACGTCCAGGGAGGTTGGCTACAGTCCCATGGATCTTAAATTTCTGAATAATATGTGCACCTGTAGTCACAGGAACATCAAGCTGCTTGGAGATGGTCTTATAACCTTTACCTTTTAACATGCTTTTCTATAATTTTCTTTCTAATCTCCTGAAACAACTCTTTCCTTTGCTTCCTCTGGTCCATGTTGAGTGTGGTACACACCATGTCACCAAACAACACAGTGAGTATCTGTAGCCCTATATACAGGCCCACTGACTGATTACAAGATTGTAGACACCTGTGAAGCTAATTAGTGGACACAACTTGATTTAACATGTTCCTTTTGTCACATTATTTTCAGGGGTACCATCATTTCTGCCCAGGCCTATTTCATGAGTTTAATTTTTTTAAAAATTCAGTGGAAGCAGAAAAGCAATGTCTGACTTTCATTTGTTCATTTTCATAGATTTTTAATTTATTATTACTTTTGTCAGATTCAAGTTATTTCTGTGACCATTGTGGGTTTTTCTTTCATTAAACGAGGAGTACCAACAATTCTGACCACGTGTGTATATAGTATATACAGAACTCCTGTGTATGTCACTGGTGATCACTGTATTATGTATACACTATATACAGAGCTTCTGTGTATAATGTCACTGGTGACCACTGTATTACCTGTACACTATATACAGAGCTCCAGTGTATAATGTCACTGGTGACCACTGTATTACCTGTACACTATATACAGAGCTCCTGTGTATAATGTCACTGGTGACCACTGTATTACCTGTACACTATATACAGAGCTCCTGTGTATAATGTCACTGGTGACTAGTGTTGAGCCACCCCCGTAGTGTTCGAGTTCGGTTCGGTTCGTCGAACACCCGTGTGTTCGCCGAACTGTTCGTCGAACTGTTCGTCGAACACCTTCGAACACCGTTAAAACCAATGGCAGGCAAACAAAAACACATAGAAACACATAGAAAACACCTTCAAAGGTGTCCAAAAGCTGACAAACTGCTCAGAAGACATAACTAACACATGGAAAAGTGACAAGTACATATAGTCATGCGAAAATAAAAGAGGTGGAGGAGTAAAAGGAGGGGGAGACACAGATATAGGCATGTCATGCCCTTCTAAAATCCAAAAAGTGAGAAGCCGACACGGCCAGTCCGCTCCTGCCCGTGCCACCTCCGTGTCGCCGGGTTTGTGCCAGAGCCGCGGTGAACCCTGACGGCCAGCCCCCCTCTCCCAATACTGGTGCCTGTCCGCTGGTGGGTCGAGCGAGCCCCCCTGTGGTGGAGGCAGCTCTAAGCTTTTTAATTTAAATTGTCTCTCTAATTTGAATGAATACACTTTAAATCCATTTACAAGGATCTATTGGAGGGCAAGTCTCATGCCAGCAGCCGCGTAATTCCAGCTCCAGTAGCGTCCACTAAAGCTGCTGCAGTTAAAAAGCTTTTCTAAGGATCGAGCTCGGCTGTCCACCGCAAGGCATCCTACTGCCAGTCCCAGCCCCTATGCCTTGGGGTGCCTCCTGATGCTCTTCACTAAGTATCCCATGGTCCCGAAGCATTTCCTTTGAAAAAATTAAGTGTCTAAACTACAGGTGGTGCAGCTTGCTTAACAGCCGGGATAATCCGCTTACTAGCAGACACTGCTACTAGGCACAAAGTATTTCCTGGGCTAGATGCAGTTAAAAATTTGTAATTAGATACTCTCGTTGGATGCTGAGAAAGCATTCCATAGAGTCTCCTGGCACGCCATATATGATTCTCTTAAAAAGCTTGGGGTAGGGGTCTAGGGGACCCTTTTATAGCCAAAATCACGGCCCTGTATCGCAATACGTCACCTAGGCTGAAGATAAATGGAACTGTAGCACCCTGAGGGCTCGGTTGCTAAAGACGTATTGCACCTCACCCAGAGGTGTGATATCTCACTCTCAGGTAAGGATGGAGTGTGGATCAGGACCCGACACCTGCATGCATTACACCACATTGCCGTGGGGCAGGGCGACCAATATGCCCCTGAGATGGGCACGACAGTCCCTGTCCCTGGCTGGAGTGGGGGGAGGGAACACTGAGGAAGGGGAACCCTGTAGTGCAGGAGCAGGGAGGAAGCAGTTCCTGGGTGCATTGAGAAGGGAGTATAAAAGGTGGGCACCATCTTAGTTCAGTGCAGAGAAGTCTGAGCAGAAGTGGCAGGGAGCAGGGGCTCTGCATGAGCTCTGCTCCGGAGGCGGGCCTAGTAACAGAGGCCCAGGCCTGGAAGAGGGAGAAGGAAGGAAGAGGAGCGGAGAAGGCTCCAGGAACGAGGAATGAAGGGATCCCAGGGGTGCGGACGGGCGAGTCGCCACCGCACGCCCGAATCCACCTGCGTGGAGGGGTCAGGCCAAAGGGGGAGACCGGTCCCCGAACTAGTGGAGGCAGGAAACGACCCTCAGCTAGAAACCGGAGGCTCTGACATTTTATGTGGCGCAGCCCCTCGCTACACCCGCTAGGAAGGCACCACATAGGGTCAGGGAAACTGGCGCCAAGTTTACCAAGAGGAGGCCCGAGGCAGCCGGACAGAAGTGTTGGTAAGAAAGGCCAGACAAAGGACACACAAAGGGGGTCCTGTGAAGTGCTCCAAAGTTATCTGGGAGTTGTCTGAGCCCCTCACCTGGTGAGCACAGTACGACGTGGGCAGCCGTTACCTGCAGACGTGGTCTGGATAATAAGAACTGTGAGTAAAGGCCCTGAACTGCATCACTGACTCCGTGTCGTTACTGCTGCTGCCCTGCACCATCACCCCCATCCTCCGCATACACTGCCCTGAGGCTATACTCCTCCCGTGGGGAGTTATGCTACGCTCTGCTGCACCCACAACACCAGCCTCAGTGGTCTGCCCTGTAGCGGCGGTTCACTCTGACCGCAATCCACGGGTGGCGTAGTCGGACATTTAAACATCAAAACCACATAAATAGTTCCGCCACTGGTTTGACCGCCCTGAGCCACGGAACTGGGTCGCCGCCACGAAGACTACAACCACCAGCATCCACCAAAAAGGGTCCGGCTCCGGGTGTCCCAAGGCCCAGGGGGTGCGTCAGAACATTTTCATCACCTTTCACAATCACCAATGGGACAAGGCAGTGATGTCCTCTGTCCCCTCTCTTATACATCCTAGTGACGGAGCACCTGCTCTCATCAATTCGCCATAAGCCCAATATTAGGTGGATTGAGGTGGGAGGCACCGAGTACAAGTGCTCTCTATTTGCTGATGATGTCCTAGTATATATCACTCAATCACATATATCCATCCATGCTGTTATGGCTGAAATAGATCACTTTGTTACATGGTAAAATTTTAAAATCAATGCAGCGAAGTCTGAGGCCCTCGATGTCTCCCTCCCCAAATCCATATAGGATTCCATCCAGTCCAACTTTCCCTTTGCCTGGCCCTCACAGGGTATCAAATACTTAGGAATTCCTATTCATAGAGACCTCTCCCATCTATGTTATCTTAATTTTGGGCCCTTTATTGAACAACTCCATACAGACCACGGTTGGCAAGTTAGAACTGTAAGATTCACTACGTGAACCACTGGTGTTTTGTGGAAAAGCACATGTACACTGCGTTCCAAATTATTATACAAAAAGTGTTTAGGAGTGATAAGGGAAGAATTTGTTTGTTTGTCAGTTAAACTCATTGATGGTGATGTGTGTCAGGGCTCTTTATATCACTGTAAGCAATTGCAGACACCTGTGCTAATTAGTTTGGCAGGTGTGTCCAATGAAAGGCAAGACTACTTAAGAAGGCTCTCTCACATTATTAAGCAGCCTACATTTTCTGCCAAAATGGGAAAGAAAAAGGATGTGTCGGCTGCTGAGAAGCAACAAATTGTGGAGTGTTTAGGTCAAGGCATGACTACAATCAACATTGTGCGATGATCAGGATGAAGTGTCCTGGCAATCAAGAAGTATGTAGCTGATTCACAGTACACACGTGTGCGTGCTGATAAGGGCAAATTGAGGACTCTTTCCTACAGGCAATTACGTCAGGTTGAAAGAGCAGCGGCAAAAAAGCCTTGTCATAGCAGCAGACAAGTTTTTGAAGCTGCTTGTGCCTCCAACGTCCCCCGAACAACAAGATGCAGGGTCCTTCAGAGGTTTGCAGCTGTGCATGCGCCATCCTGTCGACCTCCTCTATCCACTTCACACAAGCAGAAACAGCTCCAGTGGGCCAAACATTACATGAAGACTGATTTCAAAACTGTTTTGTTCACGGATGAGTGCCGTGCAGCGCTCGATGGTCCAGATGGATGGAGTGGAGGATGGCTGGTTGATGGACACCCCACGCAAACACGGCTACAGCGCCAACAAGGAGGAGGTGGAGTAATGTTTTGGGCTGGAATCATGGGGAGAGAGATTGTCGGCCCCTTTAGGATCCCTGAAGGCGCTAAAGATGAACTCCATAATGTATGTGGATTTTCTCAAACAGCACTTCCTGCCATGGTTCAAGAAGAAGAACCGTGTATTTCACAGCAAGATCATTTTTCTGCATGATAATGCACCATCTCATGCTGCACATAAAACATCTGCATCTCTGGCTGATATGGGCATAAAAGGGGACAAACTTATGGTGTGACCCCCATGCTCCCCTGACCTCTACCCCATTCAGAACCTTTGGAGCATCATTAAAAGGAGTGTCTATGATGGCGGGAGGCAGTTCACATCTAAGCAACAGCTCTGGGAGGGTATTCTGTCCTCATGCAAAACAATTGAAGCAGAAACCATCCAAAACCTGACAAATTCAATGGACGAGAGAGTTCAGAAGCTCCTTTCGAACAAGGGGTCCTATGTGAAAATGTAACATCACCTAGAATAAAGTTTTGAGTTGAAAACTGTTTGATTTCAGTTTCTAACAACCTGCTAATGCTTATAATTTCAAAAATGACCATTTTTTTGGTCTTTATTAAAATGAAAAGGTTGATCGAAAAGTTTGGGGGATCTAAGAGTGTGGCAACCCAGTAGTCATGATTACTTCGAATTCTGACAATATGAGGGTCATGCTGCAGGTAGTGCAGCAAGAAGGCACTTATGTGTCTTGCGCATCTCGGAGCCCCAAAATTATTTTCCGGGCTAGATGCAGCTAAAAATTATTATTAATTTTAAATCTGGTGAAGCTTTAGTATAGATGGCCTAATAGGATCAGTGCTGCACACTGCTACAAAGCCCAAATTATTTTCCAGTCAAGATACAGATAAACATGATTAGTAATTTGAAAGCTTAAAACGTTTGGTAGGGTGATTTTAACCAATCATCAAGCTTTTACTCTCCCCAGGATGACACAGGGGTAGAAAAGTCGTTTCGGATCCATGATTTGTTCATCTTTATGAACGCGAGTCTGTCTACATTATCAGTGGAGAGCCGCGTGCGCTTATCTGTCAGCACACCACCAGCAGCGCTGAACACACGTTCAGACAGAACGCTGGCTGCGGGGCATGACAAGATCTCCAAGGCGTAAGTGGCTAGCTCCGGCCATTTATCCAGATTGGAAGCCCAAAAAGAGCAAGGGTCCAGTGACACAGTCGTGGCTTCAATGTTTACTTGGAGATACTCCTGTACCATCGTCTCTAGGCGTTGACTATGTGTCAGACTTCTTGTCTCCTGTGGCCTTGCAAAGGATGGGCTAAAAAAGTGGTGAAATGATTCCGCAAAATTGATGTTACCAGCAGATACTGTGGTTCTGTTACGGTTTGAGTGCTGAACACTTGACGGTCCCACGGTTGGCAAGTTGGAACTGTGAGATTCACTACGTGCACCACTGGTATTTTGTGGAAAAGCACATGTAAGATTCTGCAACAGTCTCTGCTGATACTCCTGCATGCGTGCATCCCTTTCTATGGCAGGAATAATTTCTGCAAATTTACTTTTGTACCGGGGATCTAACAGTGTGGCAACCCAGTAGTCAGGATTATTTCTAATTCTCACAATTCGAGGGTCATGTTGCAGGTAGTGCAGCAAGAAGGCACTCATGTGTGTTGCGCATCCAGGAGCACCAAGTCCCTGTTGTGTTGGTGGCGAGGTAACAATCATGCTTCCTTCCTCTGTCCTCTCCCCCCAACCTCGCACAACAGAAATGTGATCAAGGTCTCCCTCATCTGATGAGTCTTCCATCAGTTCGTCCTCCACTTCTTCCTGGGCTCCTGCACCTTCCTCACTAGTTTGGCTGCTACCATGCGCCCTGGTAAAACCATCTCCCCCACCCTCACATGCCTGCCGCCTTGGTGCTGCCGACCGTCTGGACCTTGCAGATGTTAGCCCTTCCGCATACAACTCCTCCTCCTCTACTTCCTCCACCTCCTCTTGTGCCACCACCTGACTCCGAATTCTGTTTAACATGTGCTCCAGCATGTAAATCACCGGAATAGTCATGCTGATAATGGCATCGTCAGCACTAAACATCTTCATCGCCATTTCAAAACTGTGCAGAAGGGTGCATAGGTCCCTGATCTGAGACCACTCCTCCAGCGTGATTTGCCCCACCTCTGAATCTCGTTGGCCCAGGCTATACGTCAGAACGTATTGCACCAGGGCTTGTCGGTGCTGCCACAGTCGCTGCAACATGTGCAGAGTTGAATTCCACCGGGTAGGCACATCGCATTTTAGCCGGTGAAGTGGCAGGCCCAACGACTTCTGTAGAGATGTAAGTCGCTGAGCTGCGGGATGCGAACGGCGGAAGTGAGCACACAGCGACCGTGCCCTCTGCAGAAGGCCATCTAGTCTGGGATAGTGGGCTAAAAATTGCTGGACAACCAGGTTCAACACGTGAGCCATACAAGGCACGTGTGTGACATTGCCCCGGCGAAGGGCCGCACCCAGGTTTGCAGCATTGTCGCACACGGCCTTCCCTGGTTTCAGGTCCAGTGGAGACAACCATTCATGAAATTGGTTCTCCAGAGCTGACCACAACTCCTCAGCTGTGTGACTCACATTTCCCAGACATTTCAATGTAAAAACCGCCTGATGACGTTGAGCCCTACTGCCAGCATAGTAAGGAGGTGTGCAGGATCCCTTCTGCGCAGTTAGAAAGCTTGTGGCATGACCAGACAGGCTTTGGGTGCAGGTGGAAGACCGAGAGGAGGTTGAGGAGGCAGAAGCAGTGGAGGAAAAATGACATAAAGAGGATTGACGCACAACTCGTGGGGACGGCAAGACTTGGACAGCAGCCCCTTGTCCTGCTGTCACCATAGTTACCCAGTGCCCAGTCAGCGACATGTAACGCCCCTGTCCATGCCTACTCGTCCAAGTGTCTGTGGTGAAATGCACCCTGTCACACACAGAGTTTCTCAAAGAAGCGGTGATGTTGTGTGCGACATGCTGGTGGAGCGCAGGCACACCTTTCTTTGAGAAGTAGTGCCGACTGGGCATCTGGTACTGGGGCACTGCGACGGACATAAGGTCTCGAAAATCCTCTGTGTCCACCAGGCGGAAAGGCAGCATTTCTGTAGCCAAGAGCTTGCAGATGGTGAAATTCAACCTCTTAGCTTTCTCATGGCTAGGAGGAAATGGTCTTTTACTTGTCCACATCTGAGGGACCGAGGGCTGGCTATTGTGCTTAGACGGGGTTGATAAGGGTGTCCCCGGCAAACTGCCGGTCTGTGAGGAAGATGCAGGCGGACATGTTAGGTTGCCTTGATCCAAAGGTGGTGCTATTGATGTCGGACAGCGCTCAACACCAGCTGGTGTTACCACCTCCAAAGAAAATGATGACCTGCCAATCACGCTGGCTGTTGCGGGTAAAGAGGTGGCAGGTCTGCGCCCCAAAACAGGTGTGACTGCTGTCCCCCCAGTCACAGAGGATGAAGAGGCCGCGGATGCACAAGATATGGCAGACGGTGATTGGCCCGGCCGGCTAGGCCGCATTGTAGCACACTGAGCTTCCCACTGCAACTTATGCTTCATGTCCATGTGCCGGTTCATGCATGAAGTACTCAAACTATGTATTTTTTGGCCTCTACTTAGCTTTTGCTGACAAATGTTACAGATAACACGAGTTGGGTCATCTTTATCGATCTGAAAAAATGCCCAGGCTATGCAAGGCTTAGCACCCATGCGACCTGAAGAGCCACCACGACTTGTGGTGAGAGGCAGAGTTGTGTTTGAGGATGCAGTTGTTGACGTGCTTCCAGTACTACGTCTCTGTCCAGGAAGGCGCAACCTGACCTCGTCGTCACTAGCATCTTCCTCCACCTCCTCTGCTGACCTCATCTCTTGGCTGACTGTGGGTTGACAGTAAGTGGGATCTCCGACCTCATCATCATCACCCTGTGCGTTATCACACCCGTCGTCCTCAGAGCCAACCTGTTCCTGCCCTGACAAAAAACTAAAGTTGTCGCTCCAATCAGGTATTTGAGTCTTATCATCGTCTTCCTCATTGTCTCCACCAACAGGAGTTACAGTTTGGGAATGAGGGTCTACATTATGGTCAGAACCTTCTGCGTCTGGTCCTGGATCCAACTCATAAAGATTCTGGGCATCAGTGCAGATCATTTCCTCGTCTGGATTCACAGAAGCGCTGGAGTCGACCTCTGATTCCCAGGCTATAGTATGAGTAAACAGCTCTGCAGACTCAACCATCTGTTCTACCTCACACTCAGACGGGCAGCTGGAGATTTGGGAGCTGTGAGGAAGCAAGTGCGATTTGGGTGACACCTTTGAGGACTGGAGTATTTGTGATGTTGAAGTTGATGTGGAGGAGAGCCCACTTAAAGGAGCACTTGATATCCGTTGAAGCACCTGCTGTTTTTGTGCCTCATCTGGAATTTGTAGCGATTGGCGTGGCCGTAAGAAAGGGATCTTATCACATTGTCCGCTAAAAGAAGTAGACATTTTAGTTTGGCTGGAAGATGGTCTTTCTTCTGCACCTACCCCACGGACACAACCTTTTTTCCCCTTCCCAACACGCCTATTCCCCTTTCCACCAGCAGCAGGCCTTTTTCCACTCATTTTGGTGGTTAACTAATTCACAACTCTGGAGTTGTTTGCACAAAAAAACAATGGATGGTAACCGAGCAGAGCTGAGTGGCCAAACTGTGGTATTAGGCCAAAACTATTGGCTGGGTTAGATGCAGAAAAAAATTATTTTTAATTTGCAACCTGATGGAGGTCAGTATAGATGGACTAATAGACCAAGTCCCACACACCGCTAGAAGCCCAAATATTTTTTCAGAGCTAGATGCAGAAAATTTTTTTATTCAATTTGCAACCTGATGGAGGTCAGTATAGATGGGCTAATAGAACAAGTCCCACACGCTGCTAGAAGCCCAAATATTTTTTCAGAGATAAATGAAGAAAAAAATTATTTTTAATTTGCAACCTGATGGAGGTCAGTATAGATGGACTAATAGACCAAGTCCCACACACTGCTAGAAGCCCAAATATTTTTTCAGAGCTAGATGCAGAAAAAAATTAGTTTTAATTTGCAACCTGATGGAGGTCAGTATAGATGGACTAATAGACCAAGTCCCACACACCGCTAGAAGCCCAAATATTTTTCAGAGCTAGATGCAGAAAAAAATTATTTTTAATTTGCAACCTGATGGAGGTCAGTATAGATGGACTAATAGACCAAGTCCCACACACCGCTAGAAGCCCAAATATTTTTTCAGAGCTAGATGCAGAAAAAAATTATTTTTAATTTGCAACCTGATGTAGGTCAGTATAGATGGACTAATAGACCAAGTCCCACACACTGCTAGAAGCCCAAATATTTTTTCAGAGCTAGATGCAGAAAAAAATTATTTTTAATTTGCAACCTGATGGAGGTCAGTATAGATGGACTAATAGACCAAGTCCCACACACTGCTAGAAGCCCAAATATTTTTTCAGAGCTAGATGCAGAAAAAAATTATTTTTAATTTGCAACCTGATGGAGGTCAGTATAGATGGACTAATAGACCAAGTCCCACACACCGCTAGAAGCCCAAAAATTTTTTCAGAGCTAGATGCAGAAAAAAAATATTTTTAATTTGCAACCTGATGGAGGTCAGTATAGATGGACTAATAGACCAAGTCCCACACACTGCTAGAAGCCCAAATATTTTTTCAGAGCTAGATGCAGAAAAAAATTATTTTTAATTTGCAACCTGATGGAGGTCAGTATAGATGGACTAATAGACCAAGTCCCACACACTGCTAGAAGCCCAAATATTTTTTCAGAGCTAGATGCAGAAAAAAATTATTTTTAATTTGCAACCTGATGGAGGTCAGTATAGATGGACTAATAGACCAAGTCCCACACACCGCTAGAAGCCCAAATATTTTTTCAGAGCTAGATGCAGAAAAAAATTATTTTTAATTTGCAACCTGATGGAGGTCAGTATAGATGGACTAATAGACCAAGTCCCACACACCGCTAGAAGCCCAAATATTTTTTCAGAGCTAGATGCAGAAAAAAATTATTTTTAATTTGCAACCTGATGTAGGTCAGTATAGATGGACTAATAGACCAAGTCCCACACACTGCTAGAAGCCCAAATATTTTTTCAGAGCTAGATGCAGAAAAAAATTATTTTTAATTTGCAACCTGATGGAGGTCAGTATAGATGGACTAATAGACCAAGTCCCACACACCGCTAGAAGCCCAAATATTTTTTCAGAGCTAGATGCAGAAAAAAATTATTTTTAATTTGCAACCTGATGTAGGTCAGTATAGATGGACTAATAGACCAAGTCCCACACACTGCTAGAAGCCCAAATATTTTTTCAGAGCTAGATGCAGAAAAAAATTATTTTTAATTTGCAACCTGATGGAGGTCAGTATAGATGGACTAATAGACCAAGTCCCACACACTGCTAGAAGCCCAAATATTTTTTCAGAGCTAGATGCAGAAAAAAATTATTTTTAATTTGCAACCTGATGGAGGTCAGTATAGATGGACTAATAGACCAAGTCCCACACACCGCTAGAAGCCCAAAAATTTTTTCAGAGCTAGATGCAGAAAAAAAATATTTTTAATTTGCAACCTGATGGAGGTCAGTATAGATGGACTAATAGACCAAGTCCCACACACTGCTAGAAGCCCAAATATTTTTTCAGAGCTAGATGCAGAAAAAAATTATTTTTAATTTGCAACCTGATGGAGGTCAGTATAGATGGACTAATAGACCAAGTCCCACACACTGCTAGAAGCCCAAATATTTTTTCAGAGCTAGATGCAGAAAAAAATTATTTTTAATTTGCAACCTGATGGAGGTCAGTATAGATGGACTAATAGACCAAGTCCCACACACCGCTAGAAGCCCAAATATTTTTTCAGAGCTAGATGCAGAAAAAAATTATTTTTAATTTGCAACCTGATGGAGGTCAGTATAGATGGACTAATAGACCAAGTCCCACACACCGCTAGAAGCCCAAATATTTTTTCAGAGCTAGATGCAGAAAAAAATTATTTTTAATTTGCAACCTGATGTAGGTCAGTATAGATGGACTAATAGACCAAGTCCCACACACTGCTAGAAGCCCAAATATTTTTTCAGAGCTAGATGCAGAAAAAAATTATTTTTAATTTGCAACCTGATGGAGGTCAGTATAGATGGACTAATAGACCAAGTCCCACACACTGCTAGAAGCCCAAATATTTTTTCAGAGCTAGATGCAGAAAAAAATTATTTTTAATTTGCAACCTGATGGAGGTCAGTATAGATGGACTAATAGACCAAGTCCCACACACCGCTAGAAGCCCAAAAATTTTTTCAGAGCTAGATGCAGAAAAAAAATATTTTTAATTTGCAACCTGATGGAGGTCAGTATAGATGGACTAATAGACCAAGTCCCACACACTGCTAGAAGCCCAAATATTTTTTCAGAGCTAGATGCAGAAAAAAATTATTTTTAATTTGCAACCTGATGGAGGTCAGTATAGATGGACTAATAGACCAAGTCCCACACACTGCTAGAAGCCCAAATATTTTTTCAGAGCTAGATGCAGAAAAAAATTATTTTTAATTTGCAACCTGATGGAGGTCAGTATAGATGGACTAATAGACCAAGTCCCACACACCGCTAGAAGCCCAAATATTTTTTCAGAGCTAGATGCAGAAAAAAATTATTTTTAATTTGCAACCTGATGGAGGTCAGTATAGATGGACTAATAGACCAAGTCCCACACACCGCTAGAAGCCCAAATATTTTTTCAGAGCTAGATGCAGAAAAAAATTATTTTTAATTTGCAACCTGATGTAGGTCAGTATAGATGGACTAATAGACCAAGTCCCACACACTGCTAGAAGCCCAAATATTTTTTCAGAGCTAGATGCAGAAAAAAATTATTTTTAATTTGCAACCTGATGGAGGTCAGTATAGATGGACTAATAGACCAAGTCCCACACACCGCTAGAAGCCCAAATATTTTTTCAGAGCTAGATGCAGAAAAAAATTATATTCAGTTTGCAACCTGATGGAGGTCAGTATAGATGGACTAATAGAATGATGCTATGCCCAAAAGATTTTACTTCACTAGGTGCAGTAAAAAAATTGGTATTCTATACACAGGTGTTATATCTTGCAACACAGATAGGCTACTCCACTGACTAACACACTCTGCAATAGGCCAAAAAGGATTAGCTTTGCTAGATTCAGCCAAATGCTGTGAAAAAAACTTGCACAGCACTGGCACAGACCTGCCTGGCAAAAACTGATAGGAACTGATGTAACCTAGTCCTGAAAAGGACTCCAATTACAATTAGTCTTTACTCCCACAACCTATCTATTTAAGAGCACAGACCTCCCTGATAAAAGTCGTAGGAAATGCTGTAACCTAGTCCTTAAAAGGACTGCAATCACAACTATTCCCTACTCCCAAGCTATCTGTATATTTGTGCGAAAATTGGCTTGAAATTAACAAGGTATAGCACACACAGCAACAGCGGTGCCGTCTAACACGCAGCTGCAGCAGTGAGAAAATGGTGGCGACGGGGAAAATGGCTTGGTCTTATAGGGCAAGGACATGTGACATACACTGCCAATCACACATGCCCTTGCTTGTGTGAAAAAAAGCACTTCGCTCCGTGTGTGCGCTGCTGATAGGCTGACAGATTGCACCTCCCCACTGCAAATGCGGGAAAGAGAAAAAAAAATGGAGATCTTCATTGTTCCTGCAGAGATCCATCCCCTGCCCCTCCCCCCGCCCCGCTGTACACTCAAACTGCGTATTAACATTAATTTTCATCATTACTGAGAAAAAATCCAGTTATGATTTTGGTGCACGAACAGTTATCGAACATAACCTCGAACAGCCGAATTTTTCTCAAATTGTTCGTGTTCGCCGACCGGCTCGAACACCGCCCAAAACAGCTCGAATTTGAGATTGGCGAACAGTTCGAGTAGAACAACGCTCATCTCTACTGGTGACCACTGTATTACCTGTACACTATATACAGAGCTCCTGTGTATAATGTCACTGGTGACCACTGTATTACCTGTACACTATATACAGAGCTCCTGTGTATAATGTCACTGGTGACCACTGTATTACCTGTGCACTATATACAGAGCTCCTGTGTATAATGTCACTGGTGATCACTGTATTACCTGTACACTATACACTATGTACAGAGCTCCTGTGTATAATGTCACTGGTGACCACTGTATTACCTGTACACTATATACAGAGCTCCTGTGTATAATGTCACTGGTGACCACTGTATTACCTGTACACTATATACAGAGCTCCTGTGTATAATGTCACTGGTGACCACTGTATTACCTGTACACTATATACAGAGCTCCTGTGTATAATGTCACTGGTGATCACTGTATTACCTGTACACTATATACAGAGCTCCTGTGTATAATGTCACTGGTGACCACTGTATTACCTGTACACTATATACAGGGCTCCTGTGTATAATGTCACTGGTGATCACTGTATTACCTGTACACTATACACTATGTACAGAGCTCCTGAGTATAATGTCACTGGTGACCACTGTAATACTTGTACACTATATACAGAGCTCCAGTGTATAATGTCACTGGTGATCACTGTATTACCTGTACACTGACACTATATACAGAACTCCTGTGTATAATGTCACTGGTGAACCCTGTATTACCTGTACACTGACACTATATACTGAGCTCCAGTGTATAATGTCGCTGGTGGTCACTGTATTACCTGTACACTGTACACTATATACAGAGCTCCTGTGTATAATGTCACTGGTGATCCCTGTATTACCTGTACACTGACACTATATACAGAGCTCCTGTGTATAATGTCGCAGGTGGTAATAACAGTGTTGTTAGTATTGTAGTTTGTATTCATGATCAGTATTGTAGTATTTGGTCACGTTGGGGTGGTAATATGTGGTCTGGTCATGGTCTGGCCGTATTTATTCCTTGCATGTAGTATTCGGTCACTATGTGGTGGTAATATGTGATCTAGTCATGGTGTGGCGATATTTGTCCCTTTTGTATGTGGTATTATTGGTGTTGATATAGTGGACTGTGTTGTGTATGGCAGTCATTTTGTTCTTGCTGATATTAACTAGGAAAAGATTTTTTTCCATTAGGCCACAGCCCCACCATCAGTATTTGGTTAGTATTTTTTCTCAGGAGTCGCTGCCAAAACCAGGAGTGGGTGATAAATGCAGAATTGGTGACTTGTTTCTATTTTACCTTTTCTCTGATTGTTCCTCACCTGGTTTTGGCTCCCACTCCTGAGAAAAAATACTGACCGAATACTGACCAAATACTGATAGTGGGGCCGTGACCTTAGAGATTAAATACCTGGAGCAGAGCGGCAGAGATGCACTTACAGGGGTTCTCTGGTGAAAACAAGTAATCACCTCTCCACAGGATTAGTGATAATATTGATTGGCGGGGGTCTGACTACTGGGACCTGCACCGATCGGCAGAATGTGGAGCTTTTCTCCCCATTAGACTGGAGCTCATGTGCGACTCGACCACTGATCCATTCATTCCCTCAGAGGCTGCGAGCGCTGCTCTTTTTTTGGAAGCCCCCAAGAGAACGAATGAGGCTGTGGTCAGACTTCCCACCTGTTGCTGCATTTTAAAATGGGGATAAGTGTCCTGTCAGGGATGAAACTTCCCCATTCTTCCGATTGGTGCGTTTTCCAATGTTCGGACCCAAACGATCAATAAGTGATCACCGATCCTGTGGATCCCATGGATCGGTGATAACTTGTTTTAACCAAAGAAGCCCTTTAATGCAAACTAACGTAGTTGTACATCCCAGTTAGTGTCGCCCTGTAGATGTGCAGGAGCCGCCTGTCAATGCTCCACTATAACAGGGAGAGCGGATAACAGATATTTGCATATGGCTGTAGGTGGCCCCTAGAGTTAATTTCCCCTGTGGGCCCCAGACACCCCAGTCCGACCCTGGAGAGAAACACAAATTGCGGAATATTCTACATCTTTTTCAGGTATTTCATAATTTTGTACTTGAGAGGTCTAAGCAGGACAATAGTGTAGAAGAAGTGTCAGATGGTGACACTGATTCTGACTGTAATGTGGAAAATGAACAAGAAGTAAGACACGTGTCTGTAACTGAAGGTGACCTTGGGTCTGACCAAGAGACGGACATACAGAAACCTGACATGGGAGGAGACATGACTGACATACGAGAAACCGACATACTAGGTGATGTGGGAGGAGACGTGAGTGACGTAGGAGGAGCGGACGTACAAGAGCCACTAAAAATATCAGAGAATTCAGGAATTACCCAGGCTCAACTGCAAATTAAAAGGAGGAAAAATTTGCTGAAATTATACAAAATCATGTCAAGATATGATGTCAAAATCCATGCCTGTAGAAATTCAGAGACATTTGAGAGCTTCTCTGATAAGTTTGATTTATCCACTGAGGAGAGGAATCAATTATTTAAAATATGGATTCCTGTGACATTGTCCAGATGTTACTCTCCTAATGGATGGGAAAAATGATTCGGACTGGTTAAGATATTTGATTTATTGTGTCACAAAGGATTTTCCCAACATAGAAGATCTGCAGAAACTAAGGATTGGTAGGAAGGAATGTACATATACATTCATGTCCATATTTGAACAGTTGTATAAAGCTCTTATCAAAAATGGAAAAGTACAACAAATGATAACAACTTTTGTACAAAAATTCAAATTCCTAAATCCAGTTTCCCAAGTTATTGCATCACAAAAACATTCATTATTTGAATGTGCGCAGTTGCTGGATTTTGTTAGGAAACATGAGAATCGTGAAAAGAAAATAAATCAAGTTAAATTTGTAAAACCAGAAAAGGTAAAATCTTACCAAAAGCCAATATCAAACTCTCCTAGACTGAGTCATCCCCATAGTGAACTCTATCAAATACGCAGAAGATTTCATATCTGTTATAAGCCATATCAGCCAGGGCAAAGGTCCATCTCTTCACAGAAAGAGTTAAAAATCCAAAGCTGTGACTTCTCCCTGGAAAGGAAAATGGCTGAAACTGATGGACAGAGTCAGGTGAGACGACCGGCTGAGAGTGACGTCATGGAATGTGGACAGAAGGACAGGCAGTTCTCTGAGGTTTTGAAGGATAGAAAAACGTCTTTCCTAAATAGGGCGTTCCTGGAGATATTTGAGAGAGACAGAAGAATTGGTTTAGGGAGTGGCTAAGAAAAAACTGTAATGATAATGTAGCATAGAAGTGTTACAATGTCTCAATATTTATTTATAATCTTATACAGTAAAATTGTAGTTACATAGTTTCTAATAGTATGTGTATATATATATATATATACACTTGTCTAAGTAGAGATTGTGTATAATTGTATTTATATATATATATTTATAAAAATATATATATTAATTAATAAATTAGAACTTCATATATAAATTTAAGTAACAATATTTTGAATTACATTAGAACCAACCAATATATGCATAAGATATTTAAATAATGCTGTTTCTGTATTAATTTGATATTTAATTTTATTTTCTTATATTTCCTTAGAGTTTTCATTCCAAAGCAGGATTTGATCAAACAACTCTAAAATGGATTTATTTCTTTATTCACACAGGAAGCTGAAAATTGCATGATTTATGTGTAACATTAATTAATATTTTCTATGTGACGCGCCCCTGGGCCTGTGTCGCGCTGCGTTGCGCACGCGGGAGCTTACCCGGAGCCGGATCTGTTGAGGGTTGTAGTCTCGTGGCGGTGACCCGGTCCGTGCCCAGGGTGTCAAACTAAGTGGCAGTCTATGGCAGTAGATGTTAACTTGGATGTCGACTACGCCACCCGTTGAGTGCGGCTTTGCAGCCGCCGCTGCAGAACAGTCCGCTGAGGCCGGTGGTATGGGTGCAGCGATGATGTTATAACCCCCAACGGGAGGGGTATGGCCTCAGGGCAGCAGGTGAAGATGATGGGGGTTGTGACGGTGCAGTAAGAAGAGTCAGAGTCAGGAGATGCAGTTTCAGGGTTTTTACTCACGGGTGTTCTCTCAGTCACTCTGGCCTTGAGTGACCACCCGAGCCGTGCTGCGTCCACCAGGTCCTGGACTCGGCTAACCCCCAGGCAGTTCCGGAGCGTGGTCCTGAGCTCCCTTCTCTCTCTCTGTCTCTGGCCATTCCCACCAGGGATCCACCTTTGGCCGGCTCCCTCGGGTCTCTTGGTGGTCAAACCTCCTCTGGGTTCCCTGACCCTATACTTGGTGTGCCTTTCTGGTGGATTTGGTGAGGGTCGTGGCAAATCTTGACCACGACCTCCGGTTCCTGGCTGAGGATAAGTGGCCTCCACCAGTTCGGGTTCCGGTACCCGTGTCCGCCAACCCTTCACCCCTTTTTGGTCTGATTCTGGGTTCTTAGGGTTCCCTCTGGTCTTCCACTCTGGGCCTTTCTTTCTCCTCTCTCCTCCGCAGGCTTGGCTCTGGAGCTGGGCCCAGCCGGAACCACAGCTCCCTGTCAGCCCTCCTGGCTGAACTCTTCCTAAAGACTCCCTCAGCTCTCCCTGTCCTAAGATGGTGCCCACCATATATACTCCCTCTATGTGTGAGCCCAGGTGACCAGCACCCAATGAGCTCCTAGCTTTACCCAGAGTACTCCCCCTATCTGCCCCTACACTACTGGGATGTTCCACCCCCCTCCCACTCCAGCCAGGGACAGACGCTGTCGTACCTGCACATTTACTTGGTGGGAGTACCGTAGTTCTGTCCCCCGGAAATGGGATGTATGTAGTGCATGCAGCCTACTGAGCTCAGTCCCACACTCCATCCTTACCCGGGAGTGGAATACCACACCTCTGGGTCGAGGTGCAATACCCCTGTAGCAGCCGAGTCCTCAGGGTGCTACATATGCATGAAGTGTTTATTTTATAACAAGTAGCTTTCCAGCATGACGTGTGACAGCTGCGGCCTTTGAACTTTGAGCTAATAGTATAGATCCCATTCATTCTATTTTCAGCTGATGTAACTTAAGACCGGGCAGCCAGTGAAAAAAGAATCTAAGTCAAGAGTTTTTTCAAGTGTCTGAAATTCCAGTGACTTACTCTCATATTATATATATACTTCTACTTGGGGAATATTCAAAGAAATATTAAGATATTAAATGCGCATTAATAAATTGGGATACAATTTTGGGTTAAATATATATATATATATATATATATATATATAAAACTTCATATGTGGAATGTTTGAGTTGAACAGATCTGTGAATGTCAGAGTGAAGGTGACAGATGAGTAAATCAGCAGCTGCTAAGTGTGATTGATGTGACAGAGGCCTCGTATGTTTGTATGTTTGGAAAAAAAAAAAATGTTTCTTTATGTGAAGGTACAAAAATATATTTAATTCTGAGAAAATTATAATATAATTAGGTATTATCTACATAATATATACGTTTCTATACATAATTAAGTAATTATTATTTCTTGATTTCGCTAATAGTGGATAAGGGCAACCACACATCAAAATGGTTTATAAAGCAAATTTATATTTAGAATAATTTTCCACATGATAATATTCTTGAATAACTATGATATTATTTTTAATGGTAACCTAAATAGGTACACACCTCTCTGTAGACAATTCTATGCTACTCATCTATATGAAATTTATGCACAATATTTATAGAAGAATAACTATTTTTAATTTGGTTCTGATATATAAATTATTTTATAAAATAATATTTTTGGTATTAAGGGGGAAAATGTGTTTTTGATCCTGATTACATAATCACTTGTGATCAATATTTATTTTCCACACATTTTAATAAAGGTAAAATATTAATAAGGTACTATGGTATAATTAAGAAGGGTATTACATGCAAAGTTGCATAATTTAATAATTTTTTGGTGATACAAGGTTATGACAAATATGAAATCATCCAGATAATGGAGATATAAGGGTATTTTTTAAGGAGAATATAATTACTCTGCATTTGTCATTAAAATTTAAAGGCCTTATTTTTATTTTTATTCTTATTTTTACTCTTAATTTTATTTTTCATTTTTAACATTTTATTCTTACTTATTTTCTTATTTTTCCATTTTTCATTTTTAATTCTCATTTGATTTTATTTCAGTACAGTATCTCAATTGAGAAAACACATTAATATTTAATAAAGTAATGTCTAGTACAAGAATATTGCTTCAGTAAATATAATTATATTAATATAAGAAAAATGGTTCAATTTTCTGAGTAAACACACCAATTCTTTCATTCATTCCTTCATACATTCATATATTTATTCATTTTAGTTCAGCAGTATACATTCTTTGGTATTATTGGTTTAATAAAGATATAAACACTTGTTGTTTCAAAACACACTGACACCTATGGGTTGGAAAAGGTAATTACACCTATGACATAAAAATATTTTATCACATGGAGAACTTGATAGTAATTCAATCTATTATTGTTTATTATTCCAAACATAATTTATTTTAATATTTTGATAATAATTAGATGGATATTATTGATTGCTATGGTACGCTGTGATATTATAGGTTAGGAAAGTTGCCAGATTTGGTATCAGATTAGGGAATGAAGACTTCAATCAAGACATCGCAATTATGAATTCTATCTTAATAAAGACTTTTCATATTTATAAATCAAAGAGATTCTCAAAGGTTACAAGAAGAAGCAACCGATATCCGGACGTCTCAGAAGGTAACAGGTGTGAATGCTGAGTGATAATAGACTGTGTCAGATACAATTCACACCACTGATCACCGGGACGGCAGAGGACGATGATCCTATATGAACTGGGTTGTGTTCAGGTTTCATCACGTTCCAGTGGTTTCTTATCACCTGCAACGCTTCAATGAAAGCTGGTGAACAGGTAATACCTGGCATATGTGTCCTGTATATAAAGGACTGAGTACTGGTTATGGGGCTATATAAAGCAGGGAAGTGTCAAGTTAACCCTTGCTTTACTGACCAAAGACGTCACATCTGTTCCAAAAGTGACACGAGACCAGTGCGGACACACGGAAGATTATCTGAAGACGATCCACCGTAAGTCCAGGTGACATCGCACAGATATTAAAGCTACATTTCATCCATGGACTTTGTTTTCTTATCATCTGACACACATGATCTTTCTAATAAAGAGCACAGTTTATAGACTGCACAATGATGAATACAATTATGGACTGTACAATATCTACACGCTGTCATTTATTTCAAAGGAGTTTTCATCTAAAGACCGTGTTATAAAAGAACCAAGAAGAAGACGAGATGACGACCCGATGACATCAGACGATGACGATTGAACCCGCGATTGCTTCAATTTAGATATAGGGAAGTATAATTATACATATTAAATGAATATTAGTCACGGCTTACCATAACATGAATTCACATCATTATATAACAATAATCCGATGATGAGATTATTATTATTATTATTATTATTATGGAAATGTAATGATATTGCCAAGGAAGAAGGAAAGAAAAAATGATTGTTATCCTAATGATAAACCTGTCTTCTTTTGAGGATTTTTCAGTCCTTTTTATCCTCAAAAAGGGGGGAATGTTAAATAATTAATAATCGATAATCATTTTTCTTAAATCTGAGTTCTATGCCTCAGCCATTGTGTCTAGTTGACATGCGCTATTTGTGTGTGTATTTTTGGTTCACTACCATATGTAGAACAGGTGTCCATACGACTGGCTATAAAAGCCCATGATACAGAAAGGGGGGACTCTCTTGCTCTTCCCACCCCACAAGACACAGAAGAAGAATCTTCATGCTGAGAAACAGATGACATGTAGGCCTGGACACGTGCTGGATAAAGACATGATTTACCAGCCAGGATCCAAGGAAAGATGGGTGAATCTCAACAATTAAGCTACTTATGGACAAATGGACAATTACTTTATAACTAATTATTGTATGTACCTGCTGCAATCTGATTCTTTTTAATGGACAATCCAAGAATAAATAGATACATTTTTTTATAAGAATATTGTGATATTGATACTTTGAGAAGTCCTCAGTAGAAAAAATAATACAGAAAGAGTATTATTTTACAGCCGCGCATGACGTCACTGCCATGCGCGGCTGACATGGAAAGATCAGCTCCCGGAAGTCACTCCCATGCCGGGTCTGTGTGTGCGGGGAGCAGCGACTTCACTCTCCTTCATAGCCGGCACACAGCTTAGCCGTGCTGCGGCTCCTGCTGCTGCCGGGCTATAGCGTGTGCCCGCTTATTAAAGGACATGAATATTCACCCCCTCCCCACGCCCATGGGCGTGGAGAGAGGTTGAATATGCAAGCCCTTTAACAGCGGGCACAGGCGATTCCGGCAGCAGCAGGAGCCGCAGCGCGGCTACACTGTGTGCTGCTATTAAGGAGCATGAATATTCAGTGCTCCCCATGCCCCATGGGCGTGGGGAGCAGTGAATATTAATTTGCTGTAGCAGCGGGGACAGTGTAGGCTGCAGCGGGCAGCCGCTGCCTTCTGTGCCCCGCTCCTCCACCGCTACCCCCACACCCCACATATATATACAGTACAGACCAAAAGTTTGGACACACCTTCTCATTTAAAGATTTTTCTGTATTTTCATGACTATGAAAATTGTACATTCACACTGAAGGCATCAAAACTATGAATTAACACATGTGGAATTATATACTTAACAAAAAAGTGTGAAACAACTGAAAATATGTCTTATATTCTAGGTTCTTCAAAGTAGCCACCTGTTGCTTTGATGACTGCTTTGCACACTCTTGGCATTCTCTTGATGAACTTCAAGAGGTAGTCACCGGAAATGGTCTTCCAACAATCTTGAAGGAGTTCCTAGAGATGCTTAGCACTTGTTGGCCCTTTTTCCTTCACTCTGCGGTCCAGCTGACCCCAAACCATCTCGATTGGGTTCAGGTCTGGTGACTGTGGAGGCCAGGTCATCAGGCATAGCACCCCATCACTCTCCCTCTTGGTCAAATAGCCCTTGCACAGCCTGGAGGTGTTTTTGGGGTCATTGTCCTGTTGAAAAATAAATGATGGTCCAACTAAACGCAAACCGGATGGAATAGCATGCCGCTGCAAGATGCTGTGGTAGCCATGCTGGTTCAGTATGCCTTCAATTTTGACTAAATCCCCAACAGTGTCACCAGCAAAGCACCCCCACACCATCACACCTCCTCCTCCATGCTTCACGGTGGGAACCAGGCATGTAGAGTCCATCCGTTCACCTTTTCTGCGTCGCACAAGGACACAGTGGTTGGAACCGAAGATCTCAAATTTGGAATCATCAGACAAAAGCACAGGTTTCCACTGGTTTAATGTCCATTCCTTGTGTTCTTTAGCCCAAACAAGTCTCTTCTGCTTGTTGCCTGTCCTTAGCAGTGGTTTCCTAGCAGCTATTTTACCATGAAGGCCTGCTGCACAAAGTCTCCTCTTAACAGTTGTTGTAGAGATGTGTCTGCTGCTAGAACTCTGTGTGGCATTGACCTGGTCTCTAATCTGAGCTGCTGTTAACCTGCGATTTCTGAGGCTGGTGACTCGGATAAACTTATCCTCAGAAGCAGAGGTGACTCTTGTCCTTCCTTTCCTGGGGCGGTCCTCATGTGAGCCAGTTTCTTTGTAGCGCTGGATTGTTTTTGCAACTACACTTGGGGATACTTTCAAAGTTTGCCCAATTTTTCGGACTGACTGACCTTCATTTCTTAAAGTAATGATGAGCACTCGTTTTTCTTTACTTAGAATTTGTATTATGGCAAGAAAAAAGCAGCTAACAGTCTATTCAGTAGGACTATCAGCTGTGTATTCACCTGACTTCTGCACAACACAACTGATGGTCCCAACTCCATTTATAAGGCAAGAAATCCCACTTATTAAACCTGACAGGGCATACCTGTCAAGTGAAAACCATTTCCGGTGACTACCTTTTGAAGCTCATCAAGAGTGTGCAAAGCAGTCATCAAAGCAAAAGGTGGCTACTTTGAAGAACTTAGAATATAAGACATATTTTCAGTTGTTTCACACTTTTTTGTTAAGTATATAATTCCACATGTGTTAATTCATAGTTTTGATGCCTTCAGTGTGAATGTACAATTTTCAAAGTCATGGAAATACAGAAAAATCTTTAAATGAGAAGGTGTGTCCAAACTTTTGGTCTGTACTGTATATATACACACCCCCCCCCCAACATTCGGACTATAAGATGCACCCCCCATTTTCCACCAAAATTTTGGAGGAAAAAAGTGCGTCTTATAGTCTGAAAAATACGGTAGATTATTAAATTAAATAGAGATTTAGGATTAAATCAGTGTAGGGTGCGGACAACCCCTTTAAATTGTTAATTGAAATAAAAACAGTTCCCCGTTGTATTAATAAGGCAGTGATTCCAACTGTATTACCACTGGGAGACCCCCCAACTCACACTCCTATTTCCCGAGTGCCTTCCACGCCAAGCTTGGTTATGGAGGCTTTGGATTACCATCCATACTGTTCAGCACAGATCATGCTTCTTATGTCTTCATCGATCCCCCAGAACACAGCCCTGCATTACAGCGTCCTTCAGGCTTTGTCCAATTATTTTCTCCAAATTTGTTTGCCGATCAGTGGCAAGAGGCTGTTGAGCTACTCAATCTCCTTGTTCCTTTGGAAAATTGGCACACTCTTGCATATAACAGTAGAGAATGGCCAAATCTTACGGAGACACTGGTAGATTGCAACGAAACATGGAGAGAGCAGATGTTCAGCGGTGAACTTGGAGTCTCCCTCCTCTATGAAGCTTTGCCGTACACATCTGACTTACTCGTGAGGACTTCTCATAATTCACATGTGCAAAAATAGTTCAATCCACAACTAAAACGCTTGAACCAACTCGTGGAAAACTGGATAAAGATAGATAAAAGGCACATTACCTGTGGGTAGCCCAAGTGTGAAGTAATTGTCAGGTCCAGGATTGAACTGGGCGATGCGATTACTTATGTATTTTGCTGCCCATTCGCAGCCCGGGCATAGTCATCAAGAATCACCAGCCGCATGAGGCTAACAAACTGAAGAGAGAAGCGATACACAAGATAAGAGGTGACACAATAATACACAGTCGGCAAGTTTGGAGACTGAAACACATTCTGGCTTTCATAAAGTTTGCTGCTTCAGTTTTTATAGCGTCAATTTGCATTAACTGTAGATTGTTATGAAGAATGATCAGATGAATTGTTAAAAAAAAAAAAATGCATATTAATTTTTTCCCAAAGAAATTACTTAACCACAAAACCCTATCACTACACTATGTGTGCTGGAGCCTGCTTCTCCGGGTCCTACATCACCAAAGCTTGGCACTTCGGGGACACATACCTCCCGTCCACGACCTGTCCGGCAGCAACCTTACATACCCCCCCTCTGCCCAAAGCAGGGGGGGCTTGGCACCTTCTGCCACCATACAACAGATACACAAAAGGTATAACGCAGTGTTTCCCAAACCCCATCCTCACAGACCCCACAGGTCATATTTTCAGGATCTCCTTAGTATTACACAGGTGACTGAAGTATCATCAAGGCATCAGGAATTCTCTCACCTGTGTAATACTAAGGAGATTCTGAAAACATGACCTATGGGGGTCCGTGAGGATGGGGTTTGGGAAACACTGCTATAACAGAACAAAACTAAAAATAACCAGTCCATACAGCACGGCATCAGCCGTTTAAATGTAGTGCTTTTCTCGGCCTCCAGCAGACTGAGCAGCACATGCAAGGTTTGCTCACCTTGCACAACACACAGCACCACTGAGACAGGCGCAGCTGTCTTAAATCAGCCTTCCAAGACCTGGACTGGAGGTGAGTGAGCAGCTGTTTCCCCCCAACTCTTTCAGCTGCTCTTGAAACCCGGCCCTTTAATCCGGGCCCATTAACTCCCTCCCAGCACTATGTGTTCTGGAGCCTGCTTCTCCATGTCCTACATCACCGAAGTTTGGTACTTCGGGGACACATACCTCCCATCCACGACCTGTCTGGCAGCCACCTTACAGTGTGCTGCACTGAGTTAGACCAGAAATGAACCAGAAGATACCTGAAGGTAACTGCACAGCCAGAGTAAAAAATGTTTCTCTTTGTTTTCACTCTCACCCCTATAGTCCTACACGTTCTACTAACCCTTCTAATCCCTACACCTAGTAATGAACTGGTCATCTCTCCCTCCATCTCACCTCCTCCTCAGATCTGTTCCTCAACATACAATCCTCTGTCTCCAAACACAGACAGCCACCTCACGCTCGCTCCTGCTGCTCCTCACTGCTGGCGATATCTCTCCAAATCATGGCCCTCCTCACCACATCCCCACAGTCACTTCTACCTCTCATCCACAATCTATCAAATTTCCGCAACATTTCTAACCCTATACCCATTGCCCATCCCCAGCTTCCCCAATCCCACTAACAGGAGCTCTATGGAATGCTCTCTCCGTCTGCAACAAACTTTTCATTACTAACAAACTTTCCTTCCTTGGCATCAATGGCACCTGACTCACCCCCTCTGACATGGCCTCTCCAGCTGCACTTTCATACGTTGGATTCCACCTTTCCCACACCCCTCGCCCCATCGGCAAGCATGGCAAAGGAGTTTGTTTTCTCCTGTCAGATAACTGTACTCTGCTGCCCGACTAATCCACCTGTCCCCCCCCACTATTCCCTGGCCTCTCCCCTCTGTCAATCCATTCACTGGCTCCCCATTATCCAGAGACTCCAGTTGAAAACCCTAACCATGACATACCAAGCCATCCACAACCTGTCTCCTCCATATAACTGTGACTTAGTGTCCCGGTACTTACCTGCACGCAACCTCCAATCCTCACAAGATCTCCTTCTCTACTCCCCTCTTATCTCCTCTTCCCACAATCGCATGCAAGATTTCTCCCATGCATCCCCCTACTCTAGAACTCTCTACCCCAATATATCAGACTGTTGCCAACCGTGGAAACCTTCAAAAGGAAGCTGAAAATCCACTTCTTCTGACAAGCCTACAATCTGCAGTAACCACCGCTCCATCATACCACTGCACGACCAGCTCTACCCTCACCTACTGTATCCTCACCCATTCATTGTAGACTGTAAGCCCTCGCGGGCAGGGTCCTCGCTCCTCCTGTACCAGTCGGTGATTCGTTTTTGTTCAAGATTATTGTACTTGTTTTTTGCTATGTATATCCCTTTTCACATGTAAAGCTCCATGTAATAAATGGCACTATAAAAAATAATAACTTAATAGGGGGAGGTTAATTTGCTGTGGAGACTTCAGGACTCCGAAAAAAGTCCAGCAAGTCCCTGTATCACTTCCTACATAGGATTCAGCTATGGAATTGGTTCAACATCAGTGCAGAGCTTGCTCAAGAATGGCAGCAGGCAGGCGTCAGTGCATCTGTACACACCATGAGGAGAAGGATTTTGGAGGCTGTGCTGGTGTCAGGGCAGCAAAGAAACCACTTTTCTCCATGAAAAAGATTAAGAACAGGATTATAAAATGCAGTAAACTACAGTGATTGGATTACAGAGGACTGGGGTAAAGTTATTTCCCTGATGAAGGCCCCCTTCAAACTGTTAGGGACATATGGAAGAATGAATGTCCGGAGAAGAAAAGCTGAGCGCTACTTTGAGTCCTGTGTTATGCCAACCGTAAAGCACCCGAGACGAGTCATGTGTGGAGTTATCCATCATCAAAAGGGAGTGGGCTCACTCACAATTTTGCCTAAGAACACTGCAGGAGCATTTTTGGTGATTAACAATGCATATACCAGCATGACGGAGAATATGTCACAAGGCAAAAGTGACAACTAAGTGTCTGGGTAACACTGACATTTTGGGTTCATGGCCAGTAAACTCTCCAGATCTCAATTCGATTGTGGTCACTCCTCAAAAAGTGGGTGGACAAACAGAAATGTATGTAGTGAGCTCCTAGCACTGATTAGACAAAAATTGTCCGTCGTCAGTCAGGATTTGGCCCAGCAGCCGATATCCAGCTGCCAAGGCGAAGGGAACGAGTCTTGAAAAATAAGGGTCAACACTGAATATTGAATCTTTCCATAAACTTGATGTATTTGTCAATAAAAGTGTAAAACTTATAAAATGCTGATAATTGTACTACAGTAACCACAGAAACATCTGACTAAAAGATCTAAAAACACTGAAGTGAACACCAAAATTTGTATCAGTCACGAGTCTTTGGCCAGAACTGTACATAAAGTGACACAAAACAAGATACAAGACATAGGTCAAAAAAAATTCTCCATCTTCTCCGTTACGTCAATCCGTGAAAAATGGGACTGCACTCAGATGTCATCGGAGTGCAGTGCGATCTTTTCCAAGGACTCATTAACTTGCATGGCCGAGCGTGATCCGAATATTAGATGAAACTCAAGCATAGTGATTTTTGTCCTTGGACAGACTGTCTATCGGGCCGTGCACATGTCCGATTTTTCTTCTTGGACAAACACTGGTCACAGTGCGATTCAATGTTTTGTCAGATCGCACTCCGACCGAAAACACTGCTATCTGCACCTGCCTTAACATTGCAACGCTAACAATAGTAATCTCAGCAAGGTCTGCTGGGAGATTTCAGCTCAGAAGCCTGCAGATCTCTGAACGCAGCTCTAGACTATCACTGGCTGTAACTCAGGATTAGTAATCGATACGTTTTTCGAACGTTACACAATAAACTATAATAAATTACTCTCATGTGAACACAAATTCTAAAGGAGAACTCTAACACTAAGATATTAACTTAAGGAGGAATTCACACATCCGTGGTGGGATCCGAGGACCCGGCACGGCTCTCCGGACCTGATCAGTGCCTCATCTATTCCTAGGAGGTAATCACAGATCAGCACTGGTGACCCAGCGGTTGTCAGATCTGAGCTCGGTCCGTGGAGCACAGATGTGTGAATTCAGCCTTACAGAAGTTGTCCCAGAGTAGAAAGCCAGAGCTGTTGGATTACAGCGCCACCCCTGGGCACAGGCTGTGTGTGGCATTACAGCACCTGTCACGTCACTAGACCGGAGCTGTAGTACCAGACACAACCTGGGGCCAGGACTGGCGCTCTGTGTTCCTTTTTCTCATGGACAAACCCTGTGCAGAAAAGTACAGAATCCAGGAACCTCCAAACATGGCAGACATCGCCAAGTTCTAACAGTGCATAATGGGCAGAGCTCCAGCCATACTGTCAGTGACTGGAAACCTGGTTTATAGTCCAACTGCTGACAGGTGAGAGGCTGCGGCCCCCTGTAATCACCGGCTCTGACCCGTCACCGACCATTGCTGCAGGGGACTAACCACATCCACAGGAAGCCAGGGTGCCCCCCCGGACTGAGACTGCCCCCCCCCGGGAGCTCAGTGTGGGGTGCGCAGTCATCCGCCATGTCTCCCCAATACTCAGCAGCCTCACCACCAACCACTCGCTCTGCAGCCTCCTCCCTGGTAAACGCTAGAATGTATGGGCTCCTTCCAGGTATGATGTCGTTTCCGGGGGCGTGTCCTGACTGCATTATGGGCGTGTTCTAGTTTAGCACCAGACGCCAGAGATTCATGCAGAAAGTGATACGGTGAAGCTTCAGGAGGAGGTCAGTGCTGGGCTCTGGGGTATGCTGCTTGCTTTGGGTGGTCTGTGGGGCTGGTGGGGGCATGTTCTGGGTATTCTGGGGGGATGTTGCACGTGTGTGTGTGTGTGTGTGTGTGTGTGTCTTTCCTAAATTCCTAAACACCCACCGGAAAACTAAGGCGCCCGCGAGTTGCGGGGTGAATTGGCAACTCGGGGGTGTACTTATTTCCTCTGTGGGTAGGTCACAATTTTTTTTTTTACCGTCCAAGATCCATCTTGGCAAAAGTATGGTGGTAATTTCTGCCTTTCTGGACAGTGGGGCGGGGTTTATTTTGATCGACGCTAGGTTCGATCAGGACCTCAAACCTCATAAATTTTCTGGCTCAACACCCATAATCGCCATTGACTCTGCACCCTTGAGCAAGGGGTATTTTACTCTTGTCGCTCGTGTGCTACATCTGCAGGTAGGGGCCTTGCACTCAAAATTTATTGACTGTTATGTGCTAGAGGGCTTGCCCTCTCCTGTGGTCCTTGGACTACCTTGGTTTACGCTACACAATCCTGTGGTAGGTTGTGTGCCCACTATGCGTCTTTTAAGCGTTTCCGCAGCGGCAATTCCATTGCAGAAACGCTTAAACGCTTGGTAGAAGGTCTGCAATGTTCCCCAATGATAATCCGCATGTGCTGTGCACATGCTGCGGAAATTTCCGCTGCGCATTATCAGTGCGGAAAAATCCGCAGCACTACCAATTATTTTGCGTAATCGCAACGTTTTCGCCTCCATTGAATGGCTTAATATCTGCATGACTACATGTGCACATGCGGATATTAAGCGATTCAACGTGTGGATGGTACCCGGGTCTGGAGAAGAGGAGACTCTCCTCCAGACCCGGGTACCATGGTACGTGTAGTAAAAAAAAAAAAAAAAAAAAGAAAAGAAAAAAAGACATTATTCTTACCTTCTGATGGCCCCCGGTCTTTTCTCCGCTGCGTCCAGTCTCTTGTACGGCTCGCCGGCGGTCGCGTGACCTGTCACATGACTAAATGACATCATGGAAGGTCCTTTCACACCACCGTGAGCCGTACAAGAGACCAGGGGCCATCAGAAGGTAAGTAAAATGTTTTTTTTTGTTTTTTTTTTACCATTTTTAATCTTTTTTCTTCAACTATTAACTTGGTCACACTATATAAATCCATGCCGGTTGCATGGATTTATATAGTGTGACCAAGTTGTCAAGCACTTTCCAAGTGATGCTAAAATCGCTTAGAAAGCGCTTGACAACCCGCATGCGGAAATGCATGTGAAAAAACGCTTCACTTACGCTTGTCCCTGGCAGGAAAAACACATGTAAAATCCGCATGCATTTTTTCTGCCAGGGAGATGCAGAAACGCTCAGGAAAAATCCGGAGCACTTCTGCATCGTGGGCACTTAGCCGTAGACTGGCAGACTCGGGAGGTGGTAAAATGGAGCGAGTATTGCCAAGAACACTGCTTGGTCACTCGGATAGCCATGGTGGGTCTGATTTCAGGAATGTGTTTTCTGAACAGGGGTGTCAAGAACTTCCTCCCCATCATCCTTATGATTGCGTCGGTAATATTATTCCTGGGGCCAAGCTGCCAAAAAAGCAGGTTATATAATATCTCTGGTTCAGAGAGGCAGGCCATGAAAAACTAGATCACTGAAAGTCTACCAAAGGGCCATATAAGACTTTCTTCATCTCCCGTTGCAGTGGGGTTTTTCTTTGTCAAAAGAAAAAAAAGACTAGGGGATTCGCCCCTGCCTTGATTTTTGCGAGTTTAATCAGATCACGGTCTGGGATGCATATCCTCTCCCTCTCATCCCAGACCTCTTTAGAAAACCATTTGGCTCCTACAATTTGATTAAACTAGACCTCAGGGGGGCTTATAATCTCATTCACATTGAGGAGATGAGTGGAAGATGGCCTTCAATACTCCTGAGGGGCACTATGAAAACCTTGTAATGGCATTTGGGTTGACTAATGCTCCCATTTTTACTCATCTGGCAGGTAGATCACAACAAACCCATCTTGATGACATAATGGTAGACTCCATACTAAATAAGGAGGGAGTCACTGACTGTGTTGACCCTCCCTGGGCCGTGGCGATTGGTGACCCCCCCTTCGCTGCCCCTTACTGACCAGTGATCCTGAAGCCCCCAGAAGGATCCAATGAAGCGAAAGGGATGGCTGCTACAAGCCGTCTCATGGATACATAAACACCGGGACATCCCACGTTACTTCCTTTCTTTGCTGGTCCCGGAGTCGAACGTCATGGAGATTTCAGGATCAGGTCAGATTGCTGAGGCCCTCCAGGCTGGGTTTGCACAGGGGGGCGAGCGCTGGTTACAGGCTCTCATGTCGGGGCTCAGCGCTCATCCCCCTGGCCCAAGCTCTAAATCCCCAGATCACCCTGCCCCTAGCCCTCAACCCCTTATGGGAACATCATATTACCCAGTCCCAGTCCCCTCACCACTTGGGCCTACTCATCCACTCCAATTGCCCATGATACAACGGTCCCCTCCACGGCGGTCGGGTCATCTGGAACGGGGGGCTGCATTACTTCCGCGGCCTGGTCCCGATCCCCGTCCTCACCCGACCGCCACATCCGCACAACTTTACAGTGTTCATCGGGCCACTCAACCCGGCGCGGGACGGCAGGTGGCTGCGGTAGTGCTGCGGGCGCGCGCTGACTCGGGGAAGCGGGCAGCCGTGGCGGTCCGGAAGCGGGCGTGCGACTCCACTAGGCCGGAGAGGCATGTTGGGGGAGGCGGAGCTGGAGGGCAGGAAGCGCTCGATGCGCATGTGCGGGGCGCATGTCCGCCCCACGTGACCCCGCAGGTCACGCCCCTCAGTCCAAAAATCTGCGGGGCGGAGCAGGAAGCTGAAGCTAGTGCGGCGGTGGACCCTGCGCCTCACTCACAGCGGGCGCAGGGCTCCGCTGCACTAATAAATGGGTGCGGGCTGTCTTCCATGTCGGCGGCGGGCACAGAGGGGATTCAGGTCTCCTGCCTGCCGCCGGCGCTGGAGACTGCATAGAGCCTGTTGTTCCCCACCCCTGTTAACACTCCTGTCCCGCATCCTGCCGAGGAGCGGCCTGGAGTGCGGAGGTCCAGCAGGCATTCCCATCCTCCAGAGCACTTTAGGCACAGCACCCCGCAGCCTCACAGAAGAAGCTGCGGGCCACTTAGTAACCATTCCCCGCCCCCTAAACACACAGCAGGGGCTGAGCTCCGGACAGGAATCCTCTGCCGGGGGCTGTGCTCTGCCTCCCCCCCAAACAATCCCCCACAGAAAAACTCCTATTAAAAATAAAAGAAAAAGTTCCCAAAACAGAACACGTGACACTACACATCCAGGGGACATTGCGGCCCTGTAATCACCGCAGCCCATCCAGCGTCCAGTCACAGTATCAATACCCCCCTGATGGACACGATGCGGAGCCTAAACACTTCAGCGACCATCCTCGCCACCCCATATACCCCTATAATAGCGCAGCGACGCACGCGCTTGACTCCGTTATAGCATCGCCCTGGCCACAAATAGCACCGACATGTCCCGGCGGGACACATGTAAACTGCGCAGAACCCCCCATACACCCTCAGGGACACAGAGACTCCAGGCGTACTCACTCTAGGCAAACTCGCTGTAGTTCCTCCGACGACAGATCTACGCCATCGCACACAAGTCACCGGCGAAGGAAGCGGTCGTCACAAGCAAAGCGGAGATCGGCATCCCACAGGAGGGGTCACAGGTCGCAGTCCTCAAGGTGGCGCTCACCATCCTCTGCATCAGAGATGTCGAGTGCATCGTCGAGCCCCAACAGCCGCTTGCACCGATCCCGTCCTCCGGGGGACAGAAATGATACAATGGCACCCTCCAGAGCTTACAGTCTGCACGATATCACGCAGGTCTACGAGCAGAGGCACGCCGCTCACCCCGAGCGAGACAGGTGTCAGAGTCCCTCCACACATCGGAGTCCCTCCTCCAGCCGCAAGAATGGGTGCGTGCAATATAAGTATAACTGAAATGGGAAATAGTAACACCAACTTAATAGCGGCCCTTAAGGCCATAGTCGAACAACTATCCGCGCCACCAGGTGCTATACATAATTCTACTAAAACAACTCCACCATTAGCAGCGTACACAAGGACGTATTCTTTTGCGGGATAAGCCCATTGGGCTCACACATAGACGAGGAAACCAGAATTAAAATATGGAATAATGACTACATCGACATTTGGTCACTTGTAACCGCTGACCAACATACTATAGACAAAGAGAAAAGGATAGTCGACAGACCATTCGACAGAAACAGACAAAAGGTCGCAAAGACAATGAGTAACTGGTTACAGGCGTTTTCTGTGCTGGGTTGCATCATGGGCCAAAAGCATCCGGAACGCTGCTCGGAACTATTCATATACCAGGATACGGTGTATAACTCGTACAAAGCCCACGGCGGTTCAGCATGGTGGCGCTACGATGAAGAGTTCCGGAGGCGGTTGGCCCTGCAACCACAGCTAGGCTGGGGGGTAAAAGCTACAGACATATGGTTGCGATTAATGCTGTCACAGAAACACCATCCCTTTCCAACAACGGCTACTGGACAACAGCAGGCCAAAATTCAGTGGTAGTACGTAGACCAGGGGCCTGCTGGCAGTACAATGAGGGACGCTGTCGTTTCTACGCCTTATGCAGATACAAACATGAATGCTCAGCCTGCGGTGCAGCCCACCCCGCGGCAAGATGTTCTCATCCCGCAAGCAAATTATCAATTAAACTCCCACAGTCAGAATCCAAGGACCCCGGTGAGCGTAAACGCGATGGGCCCCTGGCTAGACCAATATCCTAAGAAAGATGCAGCGGGACAGTTACGTTTTGGTTTCACATACGGTTTTTTTCATCCCTTTCAAACTTAATAAATCGCCCACCTTTGCAAATAAACTTAAATCTGCAAAAGAGCACCCTGAAATACTTAGGCAAAACATACAAAAAGAAGTAGCTCTAGGCAGAGTGGCGGGCCCTTTCCCAACCCCACCATTCAGTAACCTAAGAGTTTCCCCTCTGGGAATAATCCCCAAAAAAGAGCCAGGTTCATTCCGGCTTATCCATCATTTATCTTACCCAAAAGGAGAGTCTGTAAATGACGGTATTTCGTCTGAAGACGCCTCGGTCTCCTACGCGTCGTTCGACAGAGCAGTAATGTTAGTACGCGATGCGGGGCCCGGAGCGCTGCTCGCTAAATCCGACATAGAATCCGCCTTTCGCCTACTACCGGTGCACCCAGATTGCTACCACCTGCTGGGATGCCAAGTGGACAATGAATACTTCTACGACACTTGCCTCCCAATGGGTTGTTCAATATCTTGTTATTACATCGAACTATTCAGTTCCTTCCTAGAATGGGTGTTGAGGTGCGAAACCGGCAATAGGTCTGTCACACATTACCTAGATGACTTCCTATTCGTCGGACCCAAAGACTCAAATCAATGCCAATCATTACTTAACGAATTCACAAACATCTCTCGACGGTTCGGAGTCCCATTATGCCCTACAAAACCCATAGGCCCCACAACAAAGCTATCGTTCTTAGGCATCGAAATCGACACCACAGCAAGGTTATTCCACCTCCCAACAGAAAAAATACAAAAAACACTACACCTCATTGAGGGATTTTGCACAGTACGGAAAGTAACACTACAACAGATGCAAGTGTCACTAGGTCTCCTCGTGTTCGCGAGCCAGGTGATGCCAGTCGGAAGGGTTTTTTCTCGTCGTTTATCCCTTGCAACAAAACGTGCATTAAAACCGAGTCATAGAATCAGAATCAGCAGGCAGCTTCGGGCGGACTTAGAGGTGTGGAAAACCTTCTTACAATCATTCAATGGTCACACGTTATTTATGTCAGCAGAACAGTCCAACATTGAACTAACATTATTCACCGGGGCAGCAGAGGCGGGCGGATATGCAGCGATACTAGATAACCAGTGGTGCACAGGCTTATGGTCTCCGTATTGGTCTGAACAAGGGTTAACAAAAAAACAGACACTCCTGGAACTCTTCCCAATAGTGGTAGCCATAGAAATATGGGGAACGTACCTAGCGAACAAAAATATACGCATCATAACAAATAACACCAGCCTAGCGCACTGCATTAATAAGATGGCATCATCGTTTCTCCCAGTGCTAGGCCTACTACGCCGGCTAGCATTCCTGTGCCTAAAGCACAATGTATGGGTCCGCGCTAGCCACAATGTGGAGGGGGGATCTAACGCTGCTGCTAACGCTTTATCACAATTCAATTGGCAGGTTTTCAGAGAGCGCCTCCCCAAAGCCCACCCGTTGGGCACCAGTTGCCCACCCTCCCTATGGGATCTAGTGGCGAACAGCTGATGCCATTAATCAGACCGTCAGTCGCCCCGTCAATGTGGAAAGCATACGGTAAGGCATGGGAAGACTGGATACGACTAGTAGCAGGCAGACGGGTTAACCAATGTGAACAAGCCAGACTAGATGTAACCATAGAATTTCTCCACCAGATAATGATGAGGGGCATATCAGGGGCGTCAGCGCAGCGGTGGCGGACCGGAGTAGCATTTCATTTCCAACTACTGAATTGGGGAGATGTGACAAAAAGATTCATCATCAGTCAAGCCTTAAAAGGGTGGAAAAGAGGTTAGACAAGTCAGGAGTGCAGACGTCCTGTGTCACTAAATCTGCTCTCAAAAATCATATCCCTAACACCATTAACATGCCACTCACAATTTGAAGCAACACTACTGTCTACTGCATTTGTGATCGCCTTTTTCAGGGCGCTACGCATAAGCGAATTAGTCCCTCGATCCAAAATCACCACCAGTGGAGGCTTATTACACCAGGACGTAGTCATAGCCAATAATGCAATACGCCTACGCATACGCAAATCCAAAACAGACCCAGCGGGCAAGGGCACTTGGGTGCTTCTAAAACCCACAAACAGTACACTGTGTCCAGTAACAATAGTAAAAACACATACAGCCATCAGGCCACAAAGTAATTTCTTCCTATCACACATTGATGGAACGCCATTATCAAGATACCAGTACCAATTTATATTTAATAAATGCCTAACATCAGCAGGGAACCACCCCAAAGATTACGGGACACACTCATTCCGCATAGGCTCGGCCACGGAAGCAGCTAGAGCAGGACTGTCAGAAACGGAAGTGCAGAGGATAGGCAGATGGCGATCCGAGTGTTTTGCGAGATACATAAGACAGGACTTGTTATCCTAACGTAGTTTGTTTCTTTTACAGGTGACGATAAGCCAACAGTGTGGGTGATAGGACACTCGTACATATACTGGGCAGAAAAAAGGGCGAGAGTCCGCCCAGGCGGGAGGAATATGGGATTTCATGACACATATTTCAACTGGAGAGATATTAGAGGCCTGCGATGGCCACAGGTACTAATGGAGGTAATCAACATAGGGAGAGAAGCAACAGGTCCGGTTATCTTAGTTATACACGCTGGGGGAAACGACTTCGGTCATTACAAGAGCGCAGAACTAATGGCAATAATGAAGCTAGACACTGAGCGCTTCAGAGCATTTTTTAGTAAACGAACTATAGTATGGTCAGAGATTGTGCCGAGAGCGGTATGGCGAGGTGCGCGAGACAGTGCAGCCATCGAACGGACAAGGCGGCTAATAAATATTCGGATGGCAAGATTTTTAAAGGAAAGAGGTGGTGTAGTGATAAGACACCGAGAACTGGAAGGAGATAAAGCTGGCCTCATATGGCCCGACGGTGTTCATTTAACGGATATTGGACTGGACATATTCCTGTCAGGACTCCAGGACGGAGTGGAGCAAGCGTTAATGATGATGGGTGGGGGTCTGAGTCCTGCATACGAGTACGCAGGATCCTCCGTGGCCTGAAATAGAAAGGACATGTTGGAAAGTTACTCTTGTTGGCCAACTTTGCCAGTGTGGAGACACAGGGCATGCTGCAACAAGCGGAATTATTTTTGGAAATAAAATGCCTTTCTAATGGAATGAGTTAAAGAGTTAATAAAGCTGTGACCGATCCTCACCCATCCAGTTGTAAGAGTTACATTATTGTATTGTTAAGGAAGGGGTGGCGGTAGGGGGGCTGAGCTTCGGGGTTTCGTTGGGGGTCCCCACAGTCTAATTTATTCACCTCGTATCACATCAGGTACATGTCAGGCAGGTCTTACAAATACTCAAAGATAATACATTTCTCTGGTTTGACAAATAATTTATGTTCTCCATTCAGGAGGTCCCTTTTTTGGGTTATTTCTTATCATTCACTGTTTTTGCATGGATCTGGCAAAAGTCCGGACGGTACTGGATTGGTATTATATTCAGGACTTAAAGGTGTTACAAAGTTTTTTGGGTTTTGCCAGCTGCTACTGTAAGTTCATCAAAAACTTTTTGGTAGTGGCCAAACCTCTGATGGACGATTTTGCCAAATAATAAACTCTTAATTTTTTTTTTCTATTTTTCTTTCCAGTCTTGTAGCTAAACACAATCCAGCTAAGTTTTAAAATTGAAATGAAGCCCCTGTACCCCCTCTCTAGGTGCTTCTGTACCAACTCCTCCCTGGTCCAGGACAGTCTCTGTATCACGGCCTCCATCAATAACCTATTGACACATGATTGTGGCAGCCCTCACGTGCTGGTATATCACGCTGTCAATAGAAATGGGAAGCGGCACAGAAATCACAAAATAAAGGCAGTGTTTGTGGTAATGCAAGAATCCAACAAGCAGAGTAGTCCACACGTCGTACAACAGCCCAACATGGATGATGAAAAGCAGTGACCAGCCCAGGGGATGGGGATGACTCGGTACCCGGGCCTTTGCCTGGCCTTGGGGATGTCGCGGTGGTCGGCTCCCGGGCCCGTACCCTGGGGTCACTCTTTAAAAGGGTGGTTGTTTGTTAATTTTATGAACGTTAATGACGCCACCTGTGGTTTCTGATGATAATCACCAGCGCTGCGGCAGTCCACTGAGGCCGGTGATAAGGTTGCTCGATGGTATAGCTCCCCACAGGCGGAGCTAGGCCTCTGGGCAGCGTATGCAAGGGGAATGCAGGACAGGCGAGACCCAGCCGGGTCAGAGCAAGAACGGGGACGGACACGGTAGTCACTTCAGTACCTTTTACTGATGGAAAGTCAGGCACATCCCGGAGCACTGTAGGGTGAAGGGTGCATATCAGGATCCTCCCCAATGAGCGGGTGTAGGGCCTCCTGTTTCTTGCCTCTGCATAGTAAGTTTCTGACCTGCCTGGAGCTAGGCCTAACTTTGTCTCTGTCCTGCGCTGGCTGACCTTGTGGTAGGGCCGTTTCTTGGAGTACACGCTCCTCAGCTTGCGGGGCCTATGTGTCTCCCGGCTCTGTTACGTATCAGCACTCTAGCGATCCTGGGACCTGTAGTTCTCCAGGGATTCCGGTTATGTCTTACTGGGTCGTAGAGATCCCGCTAAGCTTCAGACCTGGTGTCCGGTAAATTCTTCGGAGTGAGCTAATTAAGCTCCTCTGCCCCCTATGTATTCACTCTCCACTCACCTTTGGTCCCGCTCGGGCCCTCACTAGGCAACACACACTGCAGCCGGGACACTGCTCTTCTTCGCCGCTCTCAGAGCGTCGGCACACTCCTAGCTCTCTATCCTGAGCTGAGTTCTAGTCTGGAATCACTCTACAGACTGTACTGAACTCTTTCTGCAGGAACTGCTAGGCTCTGGCTCGACTGCACTGAGTCCTTCTGTGTCTGAGCAGGAAACTGCTGAATCACTTTCTGGGCTGCCTGGCTCCACCTTCCCTTTATATATCCCTAACGGACTCCCTCTGGTGGTCTGAGGTGGAAGGTGGAGGTGTGTGAATGCTTATGAGGGCGTTTTGTGGAGGAATCCATCAATGCACACTTCTAGGATCTGTGATACCAAGCGCAGCTGGGCGTCACAGCAGCGAACGTCGCGTCTTCAGGCGTCTGTGTAAGAACATCACATTTTTGTTTTCCTCCCTGAATAAGCACCAAATGGAATAGCTGAATGCCAGGATACAGAGACCGGCGGGGGGCAGGGAGGCGCTGTCCGCTGGATTTTGTGCTGGTTTCACAAGCGGTCACCCTGCAGTTTTCTCTGAATTTGCTGTGGAGACTTTTCACAACACATCTAATAATTGTGAACCTTCCACCTCACATGTTTATTATCTTGTCAGCTGGGCGGAATGAAAGCCGGACAAGAATGATCCTTATTACATATAATGGCTGCACTGAGCGATGGGGAAAAGCCGCAGAGGACTGAGAGCAGAAGGGCAGAGGGGTTTCCTCTTCCTCATAGAAGAAAGTCTACAGGGACCAGTACAGAAGCCGGTGCAGAAGGGGAGACAAGGGCTGAGCCACTTACACAGACAGAAAGCTGAGGAGAGGAGGACATGTTATTACTCCAGGATCCGCTCCATTCCTTCCCTATGTGGCATTCAAGCCCTGAGCTCGGCTTTTCTGGAGCCCCATAGAGAATGAATGGAGCTGCAGTTGATCCCTGACTTTCCACTCCTTCCCGATCAGACAATGGTTCGCAGTGGTCAGACCCCACAATCAGTAAGTGATTACCGAGCCTGCGGATAAGTGATAACTTGTTTTCTTCAGACATCCCCTTTAAGCAATGGAGCATGGCAGCAGAGAAGGTGGGAGAAGGCGCTGGTTACAGGGGAGACTTTACCTCTGGAGGCCGCATATAGGACATGTGAGGGGCGGACACTTCCCGTATTCATCATTACTGAGCCCCCGCTCTGTACGGCTCTTACCTGAGCTGCAGGAGACGCAGCAGTTACTAATCAGCCGCTCTCCGTTCACTTGCAGCCGTCCGAGCTCTGCTGTGCCTGTTAGGGGTGAAGTTCGGGTCCTAGGAGGCATCGTCTATGTAGCCTGCACAGCAGATCACAGCCCGGGCACCACGTCTCTGGGTAAATCTCCACCTTTTGAGTTACTTCTTGTGCAGCAGCCCCATGCAAGTTGCTCCGCTCTCCTCGGCCAGCTCCTGCTGAAGACTGAGCTCCTCTGCCCAATCTAGGAGCTCAATAGCCCTGATCACGTCAGTGGTAGCCCAGCACTGCTGGATCAGATTTACAAATGGCAAACTAATCAGCTCTAGGCATTTCTAATATGTGCAGAGCAGGCGACATAAGTCTCACCGGCGTCCTCATAGACCTTTGCTCAGCCGGGGTCTAATAGGAGCAGTAAGATGGCCATCATGGGGTCCATTGTTAGATCTCGGCTGCCATAGAAACTCATCGGCACCATGATCGCGCCTCCCTCTCCTGTCTAAAGTGCCTAAATGCTGTGGAAGCCCCCTACTGTGTCATACAGTGGATTAAACTGCCAGGGTCAGGGTTGGCTCCACTGTCGGTGGCTGAGGCAGGAGCAGGACTGTGTTATACAGCCACACTTCTGCCGCAGATCTTGTAAGAGCCCTGACAGGACCTGCCTGATGATAATGTGTCCTATAGAGCGGGTCCAGGTACCGGACTGCCCTGTACATATTCACCACTAGCTGGGAACCAGTTACTAACAAGGTCTAGTTTCAGATGTGTTTCCAGGATCTGTAGTTGTCAGCATTTTATCCTTAAGGCCAAGTTATAATATCACTGTAACACTCTCACCCTGTACCTGTATACCTGCCCTGTGTGCTGCACAAAAGTATATAACAAAGTGTGTGTGTACACAGATATCTATCTCCTGAATGGAATTTCTGCTAGATCTCCTGTACATAGAAATATGAGGTTCTTAGCGCACATTTTGAGCAAATTGTGCGAGCCCATCTGCCAACGTCAAGGCGACCTCTTCAGATGGGTCCCTACACTAACACTACACTAACTTAGTAACTGGGACTAGTTTTTTTATTATTACCACCATTTTTACTATTTATTATTATTGCATTAATCCAATTAATTGTAACTGTTATAAAACTAATTAAAAAAATTAAATTCTATTTTTTTTATTAATCTTGTGATTCTAATAATGGTATTACTAGAATCCCTATGCCTAAAGCTGTTGATCTAGAAGAAGGCAAAAACCCCAGGACACCTAACGCCAATTTGTGTCACGGGAAAAATTCCTTCTTGACCCCGGGAAAAGGCGATCAGTCCTAGGACCCTGGATCAAACCTAATAATGTTATTACAAGTTAAATATTACACTAATTATTGTACTACTGGAGTTATTTTAATTTGTTTTTATAAATCTAACTATTTGATATGGTTATTATTAACATTGTGCTATCTTATTACAGTATTACTCTTCTTTCCTATCACTACTAATACTGCCCTATACCTACAGTGTTGATCCAGAAGAAGGCAAAAACCCCAGGACACCTTCAGCCAATTTGTGTCACAGGGAAAAAATTCCTTCTTGACCCCGAGAAAAGGCGATCAGTCCTAGAACCCTGGATCAAACCTAATTATGTTACTAGTTATGTAATTACTATTACTGTACTAAATGTACTACTACAGTTGTTTTTAATATTTTTTTTTTTATATATTTTGTCTTATGTCCTGCTTTCTTATTAAAGTACTACTCTAACTTTTCTATAACTATTTAATATTACTGTATTGATTAAACTACGTCTATAATTATTTTTATTTACTCTTTGTTCTTTCTATAGATATAACTAGTTTATATTTATTATTAATAATAATAATAATAACCCGCTATCTTATTACGGTATTATTCTTCTTTCCTATTGCTACTAATACTACCCTATACCTAGAGTGTTGATCCAAAAGAAGGCAAAAACCTCAGGACACCTTCAGCCAATTTGTGTCACAGCGGAAAAATTCCTTCTTGACCCCGAGAAAAGGCGATCAGTCCTAGAACCCTGGATCACACTGCTATTCTACCTACTACTATTACTACTGTTATTTTAGTACTTTCTTACTATTATCACTAGTATTATTACTCAAATTACACTAATACTGATATACTGCCACTATATTACTACTATCCTGCTATTATTACTTTGGTGGATTTATACTTACCAGCCGGTATTGCCGTATGATGTTATCGGCAGAGAGGTCCCAGCAGGATGGTCCACATGATGTTCCTCTTTCCTCTCAAATACCGGTTGATGTGATGGCGGACTTTGTTCTGGTTCTGCTTCTTCCTTTTTGTTGTAGGATCGATTGTTGTCTTTTCTGGCCTTTGGCCATCCCTTTCCCCCTAGGGATCTTAAGGTGCAGTTCTGTCCTCTTCGGTCTCCTCTTCGGTTTCCTCTTCAGTGGGTCTCCCCTTCGGTCTCCTCTTCGGTGGGTCTCCTCTTCGGTGGGTCTCCTCTTCGGTGGGGCTCCTCTTCGGTGGGTCTCCTCTTCGGTGGGTCTCCTCTTGGGTCTCCTCTTCGGTGGGTCTCCTCTTCGGTGGGTCTCCTCTTCGGTAGGTCTCCTCTTGGGTCTTCTCTTCGGTGGGGTCTCCTCTTCGGTGGGGTCTCCTCTTCGGTGGGTCTCCTCTTTAGTGGGTCTCCTCATGGGTCTCCTCTTCGGTGGGTCTCCTCTTCGGTGGGTCTCCTCTTGGGTCTCCTCTTCGGTGGGTCTCCTCTTCGGTGGGCCTCCTCTTCGGTCTCCTTCTGTGGGTCTCCTCTTCGGTGGGTCTCCTCTTCGGTGGGGTCTCCTCTTCGGTGGGTCTCTTCTTGGGTCTCCTCTTCGGTGGGGTCTCCTCTTCGGTGGGGTCTCCTCTTCGGTGGGTCTCCTCTTGGGTCTCCTCTTCGGTGGGGTCTCCTCTTCTTGGGGTCTCCTCTTCGGTGGGGTCTCCTCTTCGGTGGGTCTCCTCTTCGGTGGGGTCTCCTCTTCGGTGGGTCTCCTCTTGGGTCTCCTCTTCGGTGGGGTCTCCTCTTCGGTGGGTCTCCTCTTCGGTTGGGTCTCCTCTTCGGTGGGGTCTCCTCTTGGGTCTCCTCTTCGGTGGGGTCTCCTCTTCGGTGGGGTCTCCTCTTCGGTGGGTCTCCTCTTCGGTGGGGTCTCCTCTTCGGTGGGTCTTCTCTTGGGTCTCCTCTTCGGTGGGGTCTCCTCTTCGGTGGGGTCTCCTCTTCGGTGGGTCTCCTCTTCGGTGGGGTCTCCTCTTCGGTGGGTCTCCTCTTCGGTGGGGTCTCCTCTTCGGTGGGTCTCCTCTTCGGTGGGTCTCCTCTTCGGTGGGTCTCCTCTTCGGTGGGGTCTCCTCTTCGGTGGGTCTCCTCTTGGGTCTCCTCTTCGGTGGGTCTCCTCTTGGGTCTCCTCTTCGGTGGGTCTTCTCTTGGGTCTTCTCTTCGGTGGGGTCTCCTCTTCGGTGGGTCTCCTCTTCGGTGGGGTCTCCTCTTCGGTGGGTCTCCTCTTCGGTGGGTCTCCTCTTCGGTGGGGTCTCCTCTTCGGTGGGGTCTCCTCTTCGGTGGGTCTCCTCTTCGGTCTCCTCTTCGGTGGGTCTCCTCTTGGGTCTCCTCTTTGGTGGGCCTCCTCTTGGGTCTCCTCTTCGGTGGGTCTCCTCTTCGGTGGGTCTCCTCTTCGGTGGGGTCTCCTCTTCGGTGGGTCTCCTCTTGGGTCTCCTCTTCGGTGGGGTCTCCTCTTCGGTGGGTCTCCTCTTCGGTGGGTCTCCTCTTCGGTGGGTCTCCTCTTCGGTGGGTCTCCTCTTCGGTGGGGTCTCCTCTTCGGTGGGTCTCCTCTTGGGTCTCCTCTTTGGTGGGTCTCCTCTTGGGTCTCCTCTTTGGTGGGGTCTCCTCTTCGGTGGGGTCTCCTCTTCGGTGGGGTCTCCTCTTCGGTGGGTCTCCTCTTGGGTCTCCTCTTCGGTGGGGTCTCCTCTTCGGTGGGGTCTCCTCTTGGGTCTCCTCTTTGGTGGGCCTCCTCTTGGGTCTCCTCTTCGGTGGGGTCTCCTCTTTGGTGGGCCTCCTCTTCGGTGGGGTCTCCTCTTTGGTGGGTCTCCTCTTGGGTCTCCTCTTCGGTGGGTCTCCTCTTGGGTCTCCTCTTCGGTGGGTCTCCTCTTCGGTGGGGTATCCTCTTCGGTGGGTCTCCTCTTTGGTGGGGTCTCCTCTTCGGTGGGGTCTCCTCTTCGGTGGGGTCTCCTCTTGGGTCTCCTCTTTGGTGGGGTCTCCTCTTTGATGGGTCTTCTCTTGGGTCTCCTCTTGGGTCTCCTCTTCGGTGGGGTCTCCTCTTCGGTGGGGTCTCCTCTTCAGTGGGGTATCCTCTTCGGTGGGTCTCCTCTTCGGTGGGGTCTCCTCTTCGGTGGGGTCTCCTCTTCGGTGGGGTCTCCTCTTGGGTCTCCTGTTCGGTGGGTCTCCTCTTCGGTGGGGTCTCCTCTTTGGTGGGGTCTCCTCTTCTCAGGAAACACAACCAGATATTAGGAGCAATCCTCAACTGACAGAGTGGTACTACTGACCACCGCGCTGCCCTCATCCCTCTAAGAAAGTGTTTTTTCCTGTTTTACACAGAATGCAGACTACTGTGCAGCAACCTATACTCCCGAGGGGCCGCAGGAAACTGGAGTGAATAATGTCCTCCTCTTCCTTTAAATTACGCTTATGCCATGTTCCCACTGGTGCTATCGGCTTCCATTGGCGATTTAAGCTTTTTGGTATTTTTGATGCTGTATTAGTCACAAAATTACCTGAGACGTAATAAATAGCATTAAAGCTGCAGTAATTTTTTTATATACACTGCTCAAAAAAATAAAGGGAACACTTAAACAACAGAATATAACTCCAAGTAAATCAAACTTCTCTGAAATCAAACTGTCCACTTAGGAAACAACACTGATTAACAATCAATTTCACATGCTGTTGTGCAAATGGAATAGACAATAGATGGAAATTATTGGCAATTATCAAGACACCCTCAATAAAGGAGTGGTTCTGCAGGTGGGGATCACAGACCACATCTCAGTACCAGTGCTTTCTGGCTGATGTTTTGGTCACTTTTGAATGTTGGTTGTGCTTTCACACTCGTGGTAGCATGAGACTGACTCTACAACCCACAGAAGTTGCTCAGGTAGTGCAGTTCATCCAGGATGGCACATCAATGCGAGCTGTGGCAAGGAGGTTTGCTGTGTCTGTCAGCGTAGTGTCCAGAGGCTGGAGGCACTACCAGGAGACAGGCCAGTACACCAGGAGACGTGGAGGGGGCCGTAGGAGGGCAACAACCCAGCAGCAGGACCGCTACCTCCGCCTTTGTGCAAGAAGCAACAGGAGGAGCACTGCCAGAGCCCTGCAAAATGACCTCCAGCAGGCCACAAATGTGCATGTGTCTGCACAAACTGTTAGAATTGACTCCATGAGGGTGGTATGAGGGCCCGACGTCCACACATGGGGGTTGTGCTCACAGCCCAACACTGTGCAGGACGCTTGGCATTTGCCACAGAACACCAGAATTGGCAAAGTCGCCACTGGCTCCCTGTGCTCTTCACAGATGAAAGCAGGTTCACACTGAGCACATGTGACAGACGTGACAGAGTCTGGAGACGCCGTGGAGAGCGATCTGCTGCCTGCAACATCCTTCAGCACGACCGGTTTGGCAGTGGGTCAGTAATGGTGTGGGGTGGCATTTCTTTGAAGGGCCGCACAGCCCTCCATGTGCTCTCCAGAGGTAGCCTGACTGCCATTAGGTACCGAGATGAGATCCTCAGGCCCCTTGTGAGACAATATGCTGGTGCAGTGGGCCCTGGGTTCCTCCTAATGCAGGACATTGCAGTGTGTATTTTCTTATGTCCATGTATTTACTACTAAAAGTAATTTTTTACATTTAGATTTCATTTTTCACTGGTTATTACAGACTTATTGCTTCCCTGCACATTCAAGTTTCATGTTTTCTTTGGGCATAGATCAGCTAAAAGGCACTCAGGAAAAAAAAACAGATGAAAGATCTACACACTCTCCCTTAAGACTGTCAGAAGGAGCTCACTGATAGATTCTCAGTTAGCTAATTTTGCAGCCAGGAATAGACAGTGCAGCACAGATGCTACAGAAGGCAACATTTTTAATGAAACTCAATAACGGAAATCAATTTTAGCCCCAAATACTTGCATTAAAGTAAAAAAAACAAATGGCCGCAAAGCAGGACAACCGCTTTAACTCCTTACCAACATCTGCCGTACATGTCTGGTATAAGTCAGTAGCGGGTGTATGGAGCAGAGTCAGCTCGCCCCGTACATGGCAGATAATGGCTGTGACAAACAACCAGGACCTGCCTCTAAGAGCTGCGAGTGGAGCGAAGATCTGCCCACCACTGTTAACCTGTTCAGTGCTGCTGTCAATCACTAACAGCAGCATTAACAGCGCGCTGGCATTGGGACGCATCGTTCCATGCGCCCACCGGCGCTCCTGTGACGTGATCACAGGGCGCAGATGGACTGCTATGACATCCGGGGGTCTGCTGAAGCCTCCGTGCCTGTCATCATAAAGCTTCATTTGGGCTGTAAAGAAGACCGTGATTTTGCTATATGGAGCATTACTGTGGTATCGCTGTATATAGCACAAGCAATCAGATGATGCATGCAAATACAGTGAAAATTAAAAAAAAAAAAAGTGTAAAATATTAAAACCCCACACGTTCAACTCACCTCCCACTAAAAATAAAGATAATAAAAATATACACATTTGTGGTATGGTCTCTTTCAGAGAAATACAATCTATCCAAATATAAAAAACAAACGATCAGTGAACACAGAAAAAAATTCAAAAAGACAAAATTGCATTTTTTTCGTTCGCCACAATACTGCAGAAAACCCTGTAAGAAGCGATGACCATGTCATATGTGTCCCAAAATGTTATCAATAAAGTCCTCTTGCCCTTCAAAAAATAAGCCCCCACACAGCTCCATCAACCCGAAAAACAAAAATGTTACGGGTCTCAGAAAAAATGGTGACACCATAAAAAAAAGTTTTTTTCTTTTGCCAAAACTCTTGGAGAAGTTTGTTCTTGCTGTGATCACACTGAGGAGTAGGATCCTATTACCAGGTCATTTTCACCACACTATGTACGCCGTTAAAACCCTTCCCAGAAAAACAGTGTCAGGCTTTTTTTTTCCTCGCACTTTTACTGCACTTGGAATGTTTTTCCCGTTTTCTAGTACTATGTGGTAAATGAATGGTGTGATTTATAAGTACCGCTCATCCTGCAAAATAACAAGACCTCACACTATGTGGACAGACATGAAAAAGTTATAGCCCTTGGAAAAAGCCAAGGAAAAAACAGAAAAAAAACATCAATTGGTTCTGTTGGGAAGGGGTAAAGCTGAAGAAACGCATGTAAGAGCAGAATATGGAGGAAGGTGAGATATCACAGGCTGGTGGATACTACCTGCTCCATCGCTGGCAGAGTAACCCATCCCCATGGTGGCCGCTGAGATCTTCTCTTGTAGAAACGGATCCAAAATCTATAAAACATGGGGAACAGTCAGCAGAGGGTTTGGTGATTGGCTCATATTGGCGATATACCCAGGGGCATTACTGGGCACAGGGAAGATTGGGAATGAATAGGATTGGCTGTTAGATATGTGATCTCTTCAATTAAAGGGGATGTCTAGTTGGAAGAAGTTCTCACTGATCTCTGGATAGGTGATGACTCTTAGATCGGTGGGTTTGGCCGCTATGACCCAATCAGCAGAACAGCACTTATAGATAGAAGTGAGCGAAGTGCAAATGTTCAGCCGCCGGTCCGTTCATTCTCTATGGGGGGCGCTGTACTCAGCTTTCTCCTGCATAGAGAATGAATGGAGCGGTGGTCCGGGGAGGGTCTAGCAGGGATTAGTTGGGTTCCCAGCAGATCTAGAAGTTGTCACTTATCATGTGTTGGGGAATAATGACTTCTCCTCTGATAAATGTGCTGATTCCTGTCAGTTGTGGTCGCTGAGTGCGTGTGATGGGATGTGGCTCCGTCCGTTATATTATATCACGTCTTATACCTATAATCTCGCTGATTGCAGGTGTCTGTCTTCACACTCAGATGAGATGGAACAAACTGACCATATAGGACTTTTTTTTTTTCTTCAAATTCAAACCGAGCAATCCTATTGGCTGAGTATGAATGCAGTTACCATGGTGACAGAAGTAGCTGCAGATTTAAAGGGACAAGATACTAATATTGTACTAAAATGTATTTTATTATATAGTTCACATAACTGACTGGGTACACCTTGGTGCTGGTGGGATGGCTTTTTTTTTAATCAAACAACATGTTTACTAAGTACCCTATATTATATACAGTGCCTACAAGTAGTATTCAACCCCATGCAGATTTAGCTGGTTGACACATGCGGAATTAACTTGGCATTGTGACATTTGTACTGTAGATCAGCCTGGAAGTGGGAAATGCACTGCAGCAAATTTTTTTATTTTTTTTTTTAAACGTTAAAAGTTAATTCAGAGTGTCATTTATTATTCAACCCCTCAAACCACAAGAATTCTGTTTGGTCCCCCTAAAGTATTAAGAAGTAGTTCAGTCACTAAGAATAATGAGCTTCACATGTGTGGATTAAAGATCTCTTTTGCCAGCCTTTTCTGACTATTTAAGACCCTCCCCAAACTTGTGAACAGCACTCAGACATGGTCAACATGGAAAAGACAAAGGAGCATTCCAAGGCCATCAGAGACAAGATCGTGGAGGGTCACAAGGCTGGCAAGGGGTACAAAACCCTTTCCAAGGAGTTGGGCCTACCTGTCTCCACTGTTGGGAGCATCATCCGTAAGTGGAAGGCTTATGGAACTACTGTTAGCCTTCCACGGCCAGGACTGCCTTTGAAAGTGTCCTCCCGTGCCGAGGCCAGGCTTGTCCGAAGAGTCAAGGCTAACCCAAGGACAACAAGGAAGGAGCTCCGGGAAGATCTCATGGCAGTGGGGACATTGGTTTCAGTCAATACCATAAGTAACGTACTCCACCGCAATGGTCTCCGTTCCAGACGAGCCCGTAAGGTACCTTTACTTTCAAAGCGTCATGTCAAGGCTCGTCTACAGTTTGCTCATGATCACTTGGAGGACTCTGAGACAGACTGGTTCAAGGTTCTATGGTCAGATGAGACCAAGATCGAGATCTTTGGTGCCAACCACACACGTGACGTTTGGAGACTAGATGGCACTGCATACGACCCCAAGAATACCATCCCTACAGTCAAGCATGGTGGTGGCAGCATCATGCCGTGGGGCTGTTTCTCAGCCAAGGGGCCTGGCCATCTGGTCCGCATCCATGGGAAGATGGATAGCACGGCCTACCTGGAGATTTTGGCCAAGAACCTCCGCTCCTCCATCAAGGATCTTAAGATGGGTCGTAATTTCATCTTCCAACAAGACAACGACCCAAAGCACACAGCCAAGAAAACCAAGGCCTGGTTCAAGAGGGAAAAAGTCAAGGTGTTGGAGTGGCCTAGTCAGTCTCCTGACCTTAACCCAATTGAAAACTTGTGGAAGGAGCTCAAGAATAAAGTCCACATGAGACACCCAAAGAACCTAGATAACTTGGAGAAGATCTGCATGGAGGAGTGGGCCAAGATAACTCCACAGACCTGTGCCGGCCTGATCAGGTCTTATAAAAGACGATTATTAGCTGTAATTGCAAACAAGTGTTATTCCACAAAATATTAAACATAGGGGTTGTATAATAATTGACCCACACTTTTATGTTTAAAATTTAATAAAATTCAACTGAGCAACATAACTTTTTGGTTTGTAAGATTTATGCTTCTGTTCATAAAACCTACTCTCGTTTGCAGTTTGAAGGCTCTAACTTATTTGCATCTTATCAAACCAGCTAAATCTGCAGGGGGTTGAATACTACTTGTAGGCACTGTATATTTCCTATTGCTTTTTACTTACTTATAGTAGGGTATATGTTCATATTGTTTCTATCCTAAGTGTGTCTATTTTCTAATAGAGACATGACCAGTCCTCTTTAGAATTTTATAGTGACCCCATTGAGGTCATGGACTGATATTGGGGATTGCAGAGTTGGGGCAAGGTGTTGGTGCTAAGTAAGTGACATAAAATGAAGGCTATGGTGCATACATAGTAAATCAGTCGTGTTATTCCACAGAAATCCTGTTCTATAACACAAAATATCTTCACATGGTGAGGAGTTGTGTTGTGTTTTTCTCCATTTACATTCTAGCGTGGTGATCACATAAAATGTAAAATTCCTATTCAATAATTACTGAATGACAGTAGCCTGTATCCCTGGAGGACAAGTCATTTACCGGTTCACCGGGTTTGATGTTCTAATGCATTTAGATGTTTCAGTATTTGTTTATATGTATATATTTTTTCCCCCCCTTAAGGGTATTCAAGCACAAACGGTGGCAAACTTCTTCCTGGCCTTTGAAGCACAGCGTTCAATTATTCCTATCGTAAACCAGGTAAAAAGCTTCGAGCCGAGCGCGATCAGACTCCTTCAGTCCCGCAGCAGGTAAATCTGTGACCATCGCCGGCACTCCTGCTGTTCCTAGTACCGATCCCTCTGAGCGGCTGTGCAGTAATGAAGGCTGGATTCACCCCAAACTTGCTCGTCTTTTTTTTCGATTTCCAGTTCTGGTAATTAGTGATACACATGTGTATATCCAGTGGTCAACTCAAAACCTATGTATGGAAAATCAATTGTTTGCTGTATGCATCTCATTTGTAGGATGCACACTATTCATTTCAATATGGAGCAGAGTAGGAGGAGACTTTCATTACTGTTCCCTTTACTTCCTCCCTGCTGATAGGAAATGCCATGCTGTTTGCTTGTGTCCTGTGATTACAGCAGCCTGCAACAGTTTTCAGCGTGCACTCCCCGGCTCAGGCATCAAGCAGTAAATGATAACATTAAAACGCTGCTACCCCTTTGTTAGTCACTTTTTTATCTTCTTCCCCTTCTACGAATGCTATAGTCCGTTATTCTAGAACTGCTCTGAAAATGGTTCTCTCTGGAGTGTGGTGATTTGGGTTTAGGGTGGGTTATGGGAATTGAACTTCAGATACTTTGTTCATATTTTTACTATGGAATTACTATGTCATGTATGTTATTTGAAAGATGGAATATTTGTAGTTGGAGTTTTTCAATAAAAATGATTTGATTAAAAAAAAATATGAAATTAAAATTCCTCTGTTCTTGAGAAAGCATAGGATTTTACTAAGAGGTAAATTGCACGTTCCTTGTTTTCCAGGCACTTTACATTTTTGCTAGTTTTGTACGATTACACAATCCCTTTTATAGGCCAGTGCCAGTTGTACATCTCTCCCTAAACTCTTGTTCACACTATATTTTAAGCCAGTTTTCTTATATGGTTTCTTGATGTTGTCCAGCTTTGATAAATAATTAGTATTTATACTTTTGCTTTTAGATAGACTTGAAGAATGCAGATCCGGAAAGGGTGGAGAAACAAATTGAGAAGATGTTTGACGTTCCCGCTAGTGACTGTATCCGGGTACGATGCGCTCCAGATCAAAATCATTCCTGTAGGCAAATTTAACTCCGCTGTCTGTACCTTGTCTTTTTATTTTTTTCTACAAAATGTGGCTGGAAAAGGGGCAATGTAGCGAGGAATTTACATCAATTTTTGGTGTTGAAAAAAAAAAAAAAACCTTTTGTGACGCATCATTTTTGCGTAAAAATGTGCAGCTTCCTATTTTACAGCACTCTTGCAACTTTTAGAAATTGGGCTTGGTAAGCCACACAGGTCTAAGAACGACAGGTGACGTTAAAAGTGGATAAAGATACACGGTGGCTCAGTGGTTAGCATTGTTGTTTTGCAGCACTGGGATCCTGGGTTCAAATCCCACCAAGGACGACATCTGCAAGAAGTTTGTATGTTCTCCCTGTGTTTGCGTGGGTTTCCTCCGGGTTCTCCGGTTTTCTCCCACACTCCAAAGACATACTGATAGGGAATGTAGATTGTGAGCCCCGATGGGGACAGTGATGATAATGTCTGATAAGTGCTGTGAAATAAATGGCGCTATATAAGTGAGTATAATAAATAAAGATAGATGGAAGTGCTACATAAACATTTATCAAACATCGTGCAACACTTTGATACATTTGGCACAAATAATGGTAACACAACCACAAGCAAAACTGACCTGAGAAAGTCCCTTTATGATACATTTTTCGGAAAGAATTTGAAAGATTTAAAGCGTTAGAAATGAAGAAGATTATCCAATATCACCGAAAAAGGAAAAGTCTCCAGATGTCTTTATGCCGGATGCCGGTCTGTGTCCATACCTAAAGAAGAGCTGCCAAAAGAATGGGAAAGGAATCCTTTAGTAAACATAAATATCCATTGGGGTTTTAGGTGTTAAAAAAATGATCATATGAAAGATTTTGTGATCTGCGTTTACATGATTGTAATAACAACATTAAAGCCCCATTCAGATGTACAGGTTTTATCCGTGAGAAACTGAGCAGAACGATATATAGGTTTGTGGGAGAAGATTCAGTATAAATTGTAATTTATTCATTAGATTTGAGAGTCCTCAGTGGTTGATACCTTTAATGGCTAACGGAAAAGATGGTAACAAATTGCAAGCTTTCCAGACTACTCGGGCTTCTTCATCAGGCAGACCTGAGACCTGAGTAGTCTGGAAAGCCTGAAATGTGTTACCTTTTAATGGCTAACGGAAAAGATGGTATCAACCACTGAGGACTCTCAAATCTAAATACTCTTCTATCTACTGGCTAATACGGTACAAAGATAGATGTTTTTTCTGTATCAATTTATTCAGTGGAATCCTGCTGTTTGTACAGATGAGTCCAGTGGGCGGTCCTACTAGTGATTGACAGCTATCTTTGCCTGCATGGTCACACAGGGAACTGTCAATCACTTAGTAGGACCGCCCACTGGACTAGTGTACATACGGCAGGACTTTTCACTGCATAAAATGCCAGTTTTGCTGACTCTCTTCCCACAGATATGTCTATCAGTCTGATCAACTTCTCTGCTCTACAACACCCCCTACAGATCTTATACCATTTCAGCATGACAGGTTCCTTTAATCACCTGCAGATGACATAAGTAGCCATGTTCTGTGTGGCTTACGGAGGGGCTTGATTGCTTGTCAGCTTCAAACAGGTTTCATTTCTTCTGATTCGTTGTAGCCGAGTTCTAAACTGTATTAAGAAATTCATTTCTCTGTTTATTTCTATTAGATGTCGGGGAAGCTTGGAACAAATGTGGAAAGTGTTCTTCAAGAAGTTGTCAGGAGGCTTCCACCGTGAGTACGGACTAATGCGGCTCTATCCATCTTCTCTTTATTAAAGGGAACCTGTCACCTTGGAAAATGCTATGTACCTGCAGGTATAGGGTTAATCTGCAGATAAATATTGTTACAGTGCTGCCGGGCCACCTTATTGATAGTGACTCACCCCCTGGGCCGTGGGGCACTCGGATCCGGGCAATAGGGAGCGATGGGAGTAGTAGTGGCGACCCGGTTCCGTGGCTCAGGGTGGTCAGGCCAGTGGTAGTCCGTTATATTGATTATGTCCGACTACGCCACCCGTGGATTTGCGGTAATTAGGAACCGCCGCTGCTTGCAGACCGCTGGGGCTGATGAAGTGTGCAGCTATGGTAGTGTGACTCCCCACGGGAAGAGTGCGGCCCCAGGGCAGTATAGTGGATGGTGGGAGTGATGGTAGTGAGAATCCCAGTGCTGATAGTGCTGGAGGAGCAAGGAGCACACAGACAACAAGTTGCAGTCCAGGGTCTTTACTACAACAGGTAAACTGACCCATAAACAGTCCCAGCTAGGAGGGGACCTGGATGTTTGAGAGCAACGGGGAAATTGGCCCTGGTCAGGGTGAGGGTGTAGGCCTACCGTGCTTTCTGCGCTCCTTCTGACTATCTCCTCCTGATAGGATAACAGCCCACGTTTCCGAGCTTTCGTGCTTTCTCGCCTGTATGGCCTGCGACGTGGGTTCCTTTCTGCTCCCAGCCTTGTACGGCTTTACTGGTCCCTTCTGTTGTGGCAGGGCCTCCAGGCTTCTTAGGCCAAGGAATATACAGTCCCTTGCGGACTGGTTCTCTGCTGGGGGATGTGGAATCCTTCCAGCCTCAGACACCAAAGTCTGGTAGATTAAGTCTGTTATCTGCCAAGACAGGCTCTCTTCGCCTCTTGTCTCTGGCTTGTGGCTCTCTCCTACTGCCACACTTCCTCTTAGGTGCAATCAACTTTCTGTCCCTGCTCCACTCTGGGACACGTCTCAAAGCTGAGACAGGCTTTCCAGTTCTCCCTAACCCTGTCCCCAGTACCAGCTTTTATAGGGGCAGCCTGCTCCCCCTACTGGCCTGAGACAGGAGGCATTGCATGCTAATGTTCCCCTGACCAGAGAACCTCCCCCTTGCTCTCAGATACAGCTTTATTACACTTGTGGCATCCAGGTAGGGTGACACATTCCCCCCTAGTGAAATTTAGTACTCCGGGACTAAACAATACACAAAGACAATATTCATAACAATAAAACATTAACAGACAGACGACGCACAAATTGAGTTCTTAAGGTCACAGTGTGGTCTGTGACCGGGTGTCCATATCACCAATACAACGGGAGCCTTAACCAGGTGGGGGTCTGTCCTACCCCAAGTCCTTTACAGTCTTAGTTCATTCCTGGGTTAGGCTCAGAACGCAGTCCACACAAGGTTCCGGTTATAAAAAGTCCATAACCTGTGAGTCCTTACGGTTGCTGCAAGAGACTGAAACACAGAATTACCGAACATGCATGTAACTTGGCAAACAATTCAACATTTGGCAACAGGGTTATTTACAATTTTGTGCATCCTATATTCTCCAGCGAGCGGGTATCTGTCCCTTTGTGCTCCTGGTTGACCTCCTTAACCCACTGTCTGGTGGTGGACCAACCTGGCTTTCCCCACTAGCGTTAGGGGTACAGCTACCAGCTGGGTGTACAGGTAGGGCAGGCAGCTGTCTGCGGGTTCTTTGGCTTACCGCAGGCATGGCAGGCTCACTGTCAGCAGAGGGTTGACTCTCCTGGGCTGCTGGTACAGGCTCTTCTGCCTCTGGAACCGCTTGCTCCTCTTCACCTTCCGGCTCTGGTGTTGGTTGTTGCTGTGCCGGTTGCAGGAAATGCAGGACAGGTACCACTATGGCATCATTTATGCGAGTCCAGGACTGAGGGAACTCTCCGAGAACGGTGCTGATCATTTCTTCCTTGTCCTCTGCGGGTCCAAGGTCACTCTGATCCTCTTCTGCACTACGGAGTTGCTCGGGGCACCTTTTGAGGTGGTCTCTGGAGACGACACTAGTGGTTTCTCCTCCGTCCTTGGTGATTACGCACACCTTTGGGTTGTCGTGGTCAGACTGCAGTACGGTGTAGGGTTCCCTCTCCCACTGGTCGTCCAGCTTGTGTAGCCTTCTTTTTCGCTTTAGGACTTGCTCACCAGGTTCTAGGGGACCAGCAGGGGCGTGTTGATTGAAGAGTCTTTCTTGCTTCTCTTTCACCTGGGCCAGGCTCTTCTCCACACTCTCCTGTACCTTCTTGTACTGCAGTTGCCTTTCCGTATCCCAGTCCGCATCCGGGGAGGTGTCCTCAGGTATTAGGACTCCCATCTCCAGGTCTACGGGCAGCTTACCTGGTCTAGCTCGCATCAGGTAAGCCGGGGTGCAGTTTGTAGCATTCACCGGGATATTGTTGTACATGTCTATCAGGTCCGGCAGTTTTTCTGGCCACAGGCTGCGTTCCTCCAGGGGCAACGTCTTCAGGAGATCAATGACTATATTGTTCATCTTCTCACACATCCCGTTGGTTTGTGGATGGTAAGGCGTTGTCCGAATTTTCTTACAGCCATAGAGGTTGCAGAACTCCTGGAGGATTTCAGCTTCGAACGCTGGACCCTGGTCTGTCAGGACCTGTTCCGGATACCCGTGTGGACGGCAGAAGTATTGCTGGAAGGCTCTGGCTGCTGTTTGGGCTGTCAAGTCCTTTACCGGGACCACCACTAGAAAACGGGAATAGTGGTCCACGATTGTCAGGGCATAGATGTATCCTGACCGGCTGGGAGCCAATTTGACATGGTCCAGAGCTACCAGCTCAAGAGGCTGCATGGTGACGATGGGCCTCAAGGGTGTCTTCTGGCTGGTACGGTCCTTCCTCCTTAGGTGACAAGGGCCACAGTCTCTGCACCACTTTTCTACTGCTCCTCTCATGCCGACCCAAAAGAACCTTCCTCTTAGTAGGAACTCCAGTTTCTTCCAACCGAAGTGTCCCGCTCTGTCATGGTAAGCCCCCAGGACCATAGCTGCATCCCGCCTTGGGACCACGACTTGCCAGGTCAGCTCGTGCGTCCGGTGGTTGACAATCCTTCGGCACAACTTGCCTTCGTAGAGGAACAGCTTGCTCTTCTCCTTCCATAGCTGCTTGGCTTCCTCTGGGGCATCTGGATCTAGGCGGGCGTCTTCCCGGGTCAGCAGATCTTTCACCAGGCGGACTGCAGGGTCACTATCTTGGGTCTCGGCCCAGCTGTGGTGAGGTAGGGGATTCATCATCACAGTTGTTAGATCCTCCTCCTTCACGCGGTGAGAGTGTTGAGCGGCTCCATACCGGTGAAACGCGGGGAGTTCTACCTCTTCCAGCTCTTCTGGGTCTTCGTCACCTTCAGGTAAGTGAGGCATTCTTGATAGGGCGTCCGCGTTGGCGTTGGTTTTGCCTGCCCGGTACTTGATCACGAAGTCATAGTTGGAGAGACGGGCCATCCACCGCTGTTCCAGGGCACCCAGTCTTGCATTGTCCAGGTGTGTCAACGGGTTGTTGTCCGTGTACACGGTGAACTTTGCAGAGGCCAGGTAATGCTTGAAGCGTTCTGTCACGGCCCACACCACCGCCAAGAATTCTAGCTTGAAGGAGCTGTAATTCTCCGGGTTCCTCTCGGTGGGCCTCAGCTTCCGGCTGGCGTATGCGATCACCCGTTCTCTGCCCTGTTGGTTTTGGAACAGTACGGCTCCCAGTCCCACATTACTGGCGTCAGTGTGGAGAATGAAAGGCTGGCCGTAATCAGGGTAGGCCAGGATCTCATCCCCTGTGAGGGCCATCTTTAGCTGGCGGAAGGACTCCTCTTCCGGTTTATCCCACTTGAAGGGTGGCTTTTGACTTCTGGACTTGGACTGTCCGATCAGGAGGTCCTGCATAGGAGCTGCCATCTTGGTGAACCCGGGGATGAACCTTCGGTAGTAACCTACCAACCCGAGAAACTGTCTCACCTCTTTGATGTTCGAGGGGCTTGGCCAGCTCTTGATTGCCGTGACCTTGTCAGGGTCGGGGGCCACTCCTTCTGCGCTTACCACATGCCCTAGGTACTGGACCTTTGGTTTCAGCAGGTGGCACTTCGATGGTTTCACCTTCAGGCCATAGCCTGCCAGGGCTTCGAACACCTCGGCCAGGTGCTTTAGGTGGTCCTCGTAGGTCTTCGAATAGACGATCACGTCGTCCAGGTAAAGGAGGACCGTCTCGAAGTTTCGGTGCCCTAGACAGCATTCCATCAGCCGCTGGAAGGTCCCTGGTGCGTAGCAGAGCCCGAAAGGCATACAGTTGAATTCGCTCAGTCCCATCGGGGTGGTGAAGGCGGTCTTCTTCTTGTCAGTCTCTGCCACAGGAACCTGCCAGTACCCGCTAGTAAGGTCCAAAGTAGAAAAAAAGTTAGCAGATTTTAGTGCGGCTAAAGACTCTTCTATTCTAGGCAGCGGATATGCGTCTTTGTGGGTGATACGGTTGATTTGTCTATAGTCCACGCACATTCTCATGGTGCCGTCTTTCTTTTTGACCAGAACCAAGGGGGCTGCCCAGGGGCTACAGCTGTCTCTAATGACCCCAGCTTCTTTCATCTCCCTTAGCATACCCTTGGCGTTCTGATAATGTGCAGGGGGTACAGGTCTGTGCCTCTCTTTTATTGGTGGGTGGCTCCCTGTGGGGATGTGGTGTTCTATCCCTTTTACTCTGCCGAAGTCTAGCGGGTGCTTACTAAAGACTCTCTCGTACTCCCGTACCACCCGGTAGACTCCTTGTTTTTGGTGCAGGGGAGTGGAGTCAGCACCCACGTGGAGTTTCTGGCACCAGTCCTCCTTTTGTTTCTGGGAGCCATTACCCTCCGCCTGTGGAGATGGAGGCAAGGGTTCCACGGCCCTGATAGCTTGGTGTTCGACGACAAACAGTTTGGCGAGTGTAGCATACCTGGGTAAGTGTACTTCCCTCTCCCCAATGTTGATGATGCGGACGGGCACCCTCCCATGACGGACATCAACCACCCCCCGGGCTGTCAAAATGGTGGGCCTGCTGTCTCAGTACACGGGTTCTACCATGGCTTGGTAGTCTCTACCTCTCAACCCGATTGCAGTCCGACACCAGATCATCATTTCACTTTTGGGAGGCATGGAAATGGGGAATGGATCACTGAGTCTTACGCTACCGATCTCACCACCAGACAGTTCTACCTGCTGCCGTCTCATCAGGGCTTTTATCTCCTTGTTGAGGACTCTCTGTTGGCTGGAACTAGCATTCACCGCCACCTGTTGTAGAATTACAATTACCTCTGAAAGACAATTTTCAATTATGTTAGTACCCACAGTTATTTTAGGGTGACTTTCATGACGGTCAATGTCCACAATAATCACTCCCTGTGCCGGCAGTTCAACTTTACCAATTTTAATGGTCATCTCCTTGAACCCCATCTGCGGCACGGGTAAGCCATTACTGGCGATGATGCTCAAGTTACTGTCTGGATACCGTGTGATATCAGCATCAGTCCAATACTGCTTAAAAAGTACATAAGGGATTGTGGTTACTTGCGACCCAGTATCCAGCAAGGCGCTCATGGGGATACCGTCCAGCACCACGGGTAAAACCGGGCGCCCCCCAACGTACTTATCACGCCAATTATAAGGGCCTGGTGATCTTATGCCTGGGGGTCGGCCCTCTGCCCCAGGTTGGACCCGTTTAAATTACAGTACCTGGAAATGTGTCCGGGCTGGTTGCATCGACGGCAAATGGGCTGTCCATCCTCTGCGTAGCGGTCTGTGGGCCTCCCTCGGAACGACGGGATCCTCCTCTGTCGACGCCACGGGACATCCTCCGGACTTGAAGCCAACTTGATGGGTCTTGACGGGTCCACTTGCAACGCCTGGACGGTCCTGGTCAACGCCGCGACGCTCCTGGTCAGCTCCTGGACTTGGTGGTGCAGGCCTTTCGACGGGGCTTGGTTCAGGGCCTGTGCATCAGCCTCCACGGAGTCCATAGAGGAGGGCGCCGCCTCCTGGTGGTAGGTGATAGCAGGGCGCCGGGGGTTTATAGCGCCACTGGTTGCAGATTCACGGAGCACCCTTATGGCCCTGTCCTTAAATTGGGCAAAGGTCAGGTTGGGGTTCTGGAAGAACATGAGGCGCAGCTGGGCCCTGTGGGCGCTGGACAGCAGACCCTCTATGAATTGTTCTGTTAGCAGCTTATCAGTTTCCTGCACACTGCCAGGGTCAGTTTGTTGAATAGCCCTCAAGGCTTCCTGCAGATTTAGGGCATAGTCTCTGATGCTGTCCTGTGCCCGCTGCTTACATCCATAGAACCTCATTTTAATTTCAGCGGAGGTACGTGTATCAAAGGTACCCCGCAGCCGGGCCAGAATACCCTTCACAGTCCCTTTCTCCTCAATGGGCCATGATTTTACCTCCCTTTGGGCTGCGCCAGTTAACTGCCCTGTCAATATGCTGACCTTCTGTTCCTCTGTCAGGGGGTAAACTTGGAACAAACTATACAGTCTTTCCTTGAAGTCAGTTAGGGCATGGGGCTCCCCTGAGTATTTGGGCAGCCAGGCCGCTCCAGGGATGTAGGGCAAGGAAAAGGGCATCACCGCTGCTGCAGCTGCGTTGGTGGTAGTGGGCGCCTCTGTGTCCGACATCTTCCTCCCCCCCTAGTGAAGTGTGGCCTACCTTCCGACGATCCTCTTCTGTAGGCCGCGGCTCCGCTGCTGCTCTGGACGAGGACCTGGCGTCGCACTCCGATGACGTCAGCGTCGCTCTCTCTCCCTTCCAGGACCTTGCGCAGCGTCGGTGCGTGGGGCGGAGCTTCGGATCTCGCGCAGTTTTGACGTCCACGCCCCTCTTCTTCCTGGAGATGGCGTCCGATGGCGGGAAACAGCTGCAGATGGCGGGAAGACGGCAGAAGACGGCGGGAAAAGGTCCAAGATGGCGTCTGATGGCGGGAATCCGCTCCGGATGGCGGGAAACGACTCCAGACGGCGGGAAACTTCGCCACAGATAAGTTACAAAAGTCTTTTTCAGGCACGCAGTACCCGGTGGTTGCGGGCACGAAATCCTGCCGACTACACCAAAGCTGACTCGCCCCCTGGGCCGTGGGGCACTCGGATCCGGGCAATTAGGGAAACGATGGGAGTAGTAGTGGCAACCCGGTTCCGTGGCTCAGGGTGGTCAGGCCAGTGGTAGTCCGTTATATTGATTATGTCCGACTACGCCACCCGTGGATTTGCGGTTATTAGGAACCGCCACTGCATGCAGACCGCTGGGGCTGATGAAGTGTGCAGCTATGGTAGTGTGACTCCCCACGGGAAGAGTGCGGCCACAGGGCAGTATAGTGGATGGTGGGAGTGATGGTAGTGAGAATCCCAGTGCTGATAGTGCTGGAGGAGCAAGGAGCACACAGACAACAAGTTGCAGTCCAGGGTCTTTACTACAACAGGTAAACTGACCCATAAACAGTCCCAGCTAGGAGGGGACCTGGATGTCTGAGAGCAACGGGGAAATTGGCCCTGGTCAGGGTGAGGGTGTAGGCCTACCGTGCTTTCTGCGCTCCTTCTGGCTATCTCCTCCTGATAGGGTAACAGCCCACGTTTCCGAGTTTTCCGTGTTTTCTCGCCTGTATGGCCTGCGACGTGGGTTCCTTTCTGCTCCCAGCCTTGTATGGCTTTACTGGTCCCTTTGGTTGTGGCAGGGCCTCCAGGCTTCTTAGGCCAAGGAATATACAGTCCCTTGCGGACTGGTTCTCTGCTGGGGGATGTGGAATCCTTCCAGCCTCAGACACCAAAGTCTGGTAGATTAAGTCTGTTATCTGCCAAGACAGGCTCTCTTCGCCTCTTGTCTCTGGCTTGTGGCTCTCTCCTACTGCCACACTTCCTCTTAGGTGCAATCAACTTTCTGTCCCTGCTCCACTCTGGGACACGTTTCAAAGCTGAGACAGGCTTTCCAGTTCTCCCTAACCCTGTCCCCAGTACCAGCTTTTATAGGGGCAGCCTGCTCCCCCTACTGGCCTGAGACAGGAGGCATTGCATGCTAATGTTCCCCTAACCAGAGAACCTCCCCCTTGCTCTCAGACACAGCTTTAATTACACTTGTGGCATCCAGGTAGGGTGACACAATAGTGTAGGTACCGGGAGAAAATTAACTTCTTTCCTCCCTGCAGCTGCTGGCCTTCACTCATCGTTGTGCACGGAGCGGCTACAGTCTTGGATCACATCACCGCTTGCTATATCAGGGGCGACAGCTGTAAACCCGGCCTGGATTTTGATTGACAGCTTGCTCTGCACAGATGCGCTGCAGAACCACTTAGAATCTGAGTGAAGGAGTAGTATGTTCACAGATAGAGAATATGGCTCATCCACGTGCAGATCTGCTCCACGTCCGATTACATATTTGTGGGAGAAACCCTAGTGGCAGCCTCATATTTCTGACATGGATCCTCTAGCACTATTTGTGAACCTGCGGCTCCCAGCATAACTTGATGAGAGACCGTCAGTCTGCTGGGACCTGTAGTTTCACTACAGCAGGAGTGTCACAAGCTGCGGACCTCTGCTCACTCCAGCACTGGTCGGCATTTTCAGCACGTGAACGTCCGCTATGCTTTCTGGAGACACAAGGGTGTAGATAATTTTATCAAACCCTTGACTGTAAGTTTACTGAACCCTAAGTGGATTATATTGTTCCCACAGTTTCAGTTTTGGACCATTTAAGGGGAATTTAAAGGGTTCTGGCCACTGATTTTCCTTAAAGGGGATCAGTATCCCTGTATGTCTTTGTATATACTTGATAAAGACCTATAACAGGTCGAAACGTTATGTGATGGCAAAATAAACTTTGTCTTTTGGAATTCATCACTCTGGACTGAACGCTGTTACTTACCTTTATCCCCTTTAACAGGATGTCTTATTTTTGTGTTTTAGTCCCAAGATTGAAAAGGGCAGCCCTCTTAAAGCCCTGCTGTTTGACTCCACGTTTGATCACTACAGAGGCGTCGTAGCAGCATCGCCCTGTGTGGAGGTGACGTGTGTAAAGGCAATAAAATCGTGTCTGCCCACTCTGGCAAGTGCTATGAAGTCAATGAGGTTGGCATACTGACCCCAGAGGAAGTGCCAGCCGAAAAACTAAGTTGTTTTTTTTTAATAATTTTATTAGCCTTTCCCTCTGTCTTCACCAATCAGCCCTCTGTATTGATGATCAGATCAAAGATCTAGACAGGGATTGTCTCACGCTGAATCTCCTTACTGATTGTATCAGTGAGAAGACAGAAGCTGCCCCATCCCATTCTCCAAGAAATGCAGAACCCAATGCATCTGCTGTCCGTGATCCGCTTATTGTCAGAGGACATCATTAGGGACTGCATTTTCTCATTGCTTAAGAAATTGTTGGGGGATCCTGCTAATTGCTGAATAATAAAACTGCAGCACCGCTCCATTTAAGGCAGTGTTTCCCAAACTCCAGTCCTCATGGCCCCCAACAGGTCAGGTTTTCAGGATTTCCTCAGTATTACACATGTGATGAAAGTATCATCAAGGAATCAGGAATTCTCTCACCTGTGCAATACTATGGAAATCCTGAAGACATGACCTGTGGGGGGCCGTGAGGACTGAAGTTTGGGAAACACTGATTTTAAAGGGACTGTCAGCACAGAATGACTGTTGAAACCAAGTACAAGCGCTCCGTGGATCACGGCGTGGGCCAATCCTTTATATACACCTTCCCACCTGCTTGTTTTACCTGTCTCCTTTCTCTGGTTCTATGAAGCCAAAGCTGTCAATCAAAGAAGAGGAGGGTGTGGATAGAGGGAAAGCAAGCAGGTGGGAAGGTGTATATAAATGATTGGCCCCGTCATGAAGCACCAAGAGTTGGGACTTAGTTTGAACAGTCATTCTGTGCTGACAGTCCCTTTAGGTGAACGAGATCCAGATGCAGCTCATTTCACCGCGTAAGGTTGTGTGCCCACTATGCATTTTTTAAGCGTTTCCGCAGCGGCAATTCCGCCACAGGAACGCTTAAACACTTGGTAGAAGGTCTGCAATGTTCGCCAATGATAATCAGCATGTGCTGTGCACACGCTGCGGAAATTTCCGCTGTGGATTATCATTGCGGAAAAATCCGCAGCACTACCAATTATTTTGCGTAAGCGTGGCGTTTTTGCCGCCATTGACTTGCATTGAATCGCTTAATATCCGCATGACTACATGTACACATGCGGATATTAAGCGATTCAATGTGCGGATGGTACCTGGGTCTGGAGAAGAGGAGACTCTCCTCCAGACCCGGATACCATAGAATTTAAAATAAAAAATAAACCTTATACTCACCTTCTGATGGCCCCCGGTCTCCTTAGTGATGCGTCCTGGCTCCCCTGTCTAAAAGGACCTTTCATGACGTCATTTAGTCATGTGATGGGTCGCATCGGATAAGGAGACCGGGGGCCATTGGAAGGTGAGTATAATGTGTTTTTTTATTTTTTTTACCATTTTTATTCTTTTTTTTAACTAACTTGGTCACACTATATAAAATCCATGCCGATTGCATGGATTTATATAGTGTGACCAAGTTGTCAAGCACTTTTCCAAGTGATGCTAAAATCGCTTGGAAAACAATTGACAACCCGCATGCAGAAATCGCATGTGCAAAACGCGGGAGAAGAAGTAACACAAAAAGAGAGAGGTCAGGCTAGGGGGTACAAAAGTAGACATATTATAAATTACAAGTGTGCCACAAAAATGCTGTCACATAGTGAATAGTCTACACTGGATTAGCAGTATAAAAAATATATAAATAAAGAGTAAGGTATGTAGAGGGAGAATATCCTGGCGCTCGAGTCCGGCACATCGCTGATCGGGTTGACAGATTACTTGGAGGGGCTGGTGAGGACCCAGCGGTCATGGTGCACATTGGCACAAATGACAAAGTTAGAGGTAGGTGGAAGGTCCTTAAAGATGATTTCAGGGAATTAGGCTGCAAGCTGAAAGCAAGGACCTCCAAGGTGGTATTCTCTGAAATACTACCGGTACCACGTGCCACGCCACGCCAGAGAGGCAGCGGGAGATTAGGGAGATAAATAAGTGGCTCAAGAACTGGTGTAGGAAGGAGGGATTTGAGTTCCTGGAAAACTGGGCCGACTTCTCAGTTGGCTACAGACTCTACGCTAGGAACCGGCTGCACCTTAATGGGGAGGGTGCAGCTGTGCTGGGGGTGAAAATGGCTAGAAGGTTGGAGGAGTGTTTAAACTAGGGATTGGGGGGGGGGGGTATTCATTTTATAGGTGGGGAAGATAGTGCAGATAGTGACCTGGGCACAAATTAAAGAAATTGGGGGTGGGGTTAGAACAGTCAATAAAGTAAGAAGGAATAGAGGTACAGACAGATACATGTGTGGCACCCCAGGGGTCTGGTTTTCCACAGTAATGTAATGTTATGTCTGAGAGCAGGTGGGAGGTCCTTTGGTCAGGGATCCTGTGCATGCCACACCTCCTGCCCAGTCTTGGGAGGGGAAGAACTTCCCCTGTATAAACCCGGGGCTGAGGCAGGGTGAGTCAGACAAGGAGAGTGGAGACAAGAAGCAGCATAGGAAACAGCAGAGTTCCAAGGAGTCAGGGGCTGGCAGCTGCAGCGCTCGCCCTGACTAAGAAGATTCTTTACCGGACCCGGAGTCCGAGGCTGTGGGGACTAACTTCTACCCAGCAGCAGAATCCGTCAGGCAGGGGATTTCAGGTCCTCTGGCCCAGAAGCCCGAAGGCACGGTCACACGCGTGGGACCAGCACCGCCATCGTGGAGCGGAAGCCATTAGAAGGCCCCGAGTCACCGGCCATACGGGTGAGCACCACACGGTACACTCAGGGACGTGGGCTACTTACATCAGCTTCTAGCAAGGTAGCCAGAAGAGTACAGTCAGTTTGTGAGGCCTATAACTACGCCTGGCCAGGGGAGATCCCATCTGCTCAAAGACTGACCAGGCCCCGTTTGCTAGCAAGTACTCCGGGAGGGTCTATCGTTGTTACCAGTAAAGACCCTGAACTACACCGTACCGTCTCTGAGTGGTTCCTGCTACCCCCATCATCCACGTCGGCTGCCCTGAGGCCATACCCCTCCCGTTGGGGGTTATACTATCACGCTGCACAATCCTACCACCGGCCTCAGCGGTCTGCCCTGCAGCAGCAGCTCCCTGGCTGCACTCAACGGGTGGCGTAGTCATCAACTATTTACTACTAATAGACTGCCGTCTAGTTTGACTCCCTGGGCACGGACCGGGTCACCGCCACGAGACTACAACCCTCTACTGATCCGGCTCCGGGTAGGCTCCCGCATGCGCAACGCAGCGCGACACAGGCCCAGGGGCGCGTCAACTTTGGCGTAGTCGGCAGGATTTCGTGCCCGCAACCACCGGGTACTGCGTGCCTGAAAAGCAAAGACTGTTCAAACTTACCAGTGGTGAAGATTCCCGCTATCCGTGGAGGTTTCCCGCCATCCGGCGCCATCTTCTACCTTCTTCCCGCCATCGGTGAAGTTTCCCGCCATCCGGCGCCATCTTCGGCCTTCTTCCCGCCATCCGTGGAGTTTTCCCGCCGTTGGACGCCATCTTGGGGACGCCGCGCGGGAAGAAGAGGGGCGTGGACTCCGAAAGCGCGCGAGAACTGAAGCCCCGCCTCACGTCCGGACGTTGCGTAAGGTCCTGGAAGGAGCCCAGCAGACGCCGACGTCACAGGAGCGCGACGGAAGGTCCTCAACCCTGACGATCCACTGCGGAGCCGCGGCCTACGGAAGAGGATCATCGCAAGGTAGGCCACGGTCCACTAGGGGGGAGGAAGATGTCGGACACGGAGGAGAGCTTCACTGCCCCAACCCCCGCCAGCGCTACCGCTGCTGCAGTTATGCCCTTCACCATGCCCTATATCCCGGGAGCAGCTTGGCTACCCCAGTATTCAGGGGAGTCACATACCCTGCATGACTTTAGAGAAAAGCTGGATAGCCTCTTCCAGGTGTACCCCTTCACAGAAGAGCAAAAAGTGAGCATCCTGGTGGCCCAACTAACCGGGGCAGCCAAAAGGGAAGTAAAATCCTGGCCACCTGGGAGGAAGACTGTCGCAGGGATACTAACCCGGCTGAAGGACACCTTTGATACCCGCACCTCAGCCGAGATTAAGCTTAGATTCTACGGGTGCAAGCAGCGAGCGCATGAGAGTATAAGGGACTATGCACTAAACCTACAAGAGGCCCTGAGGGCCATAAAGCAGACCGACCCTGATGGGGTGGGAAACGAGGACAGGCTGTTGACTGAACAATTTATAGAGGGTTTATATTGCAATGCCCACCGAACCCAGTTGCGGGCAATGGCCTTACAGGATCCCCATCTGGACTTTGCACAGTTCAAGGACAGAGCCATCCGGGTGCTCCGAGAACCGGCACCAGGTGGCGTTGTGACCCACAGACGCCCCACTACCACTTACTACCAGGAGGCGGCGCCCTTGTCAGCAGGGCCTGTGGGAGCTGATGCGCAGGCTTTGGACAATGACCCGGCTCCAGACCTACACCATCAGGTCCAAGAGCTAGCTAAGAGCGTTGCTGCGCTAACCCGAACTGTGCAGTCTTTACAGGTTTCCACCCCAGGGAAGATCCAGCTGGCATCCGGACCGGAGGACATCCCGTGGCGTCGACCAAGGAGGACCCCACCGGCCAACCCCCAGGAAAAAGATCACCAGGCCCATCGAACTGGCGCGACAGATATGTGGGAGGACGTCCAGTCTTGCCTGTGGTACTGGATGGCATTCCCATGAGTGCCCTACTGGATACCGGGTCACAGGTCACCACCATCCCGTACGTGCTCTTCAAGCAGTACTGGAATGACTCGGATATTACCCACTACCCTGACGACGACTTGAGTATCATCGCCAGCAATGGCCAGCCCGTGCCACAGATCGGATTTAAGGAGGTGGCCCTCAAAATCGGTAGAGTCGAACTGGCCGCACAGGGACTGATCATTGTAGATATTGATAAACATGAGAGTCACCCAAAAATAACTCTAGGAACTAACGTAATTGAAAATTGTCTTGCAGAGGTGATTTTCCTTTTACAGCAGGTTGCCAAGAACGCCAGCTCCGGCGAGCAGCGGGTGCTCCAGAAAGAGATCCGGGCACTGATGCAACGGCAACAAGTGGAACTCTCCGGCGGTGAGATTGGTAGCGTAAGAATGTGTGACCCTTTTCCTATTGCCATGCCCCCAAAAAGTGAAATGATGATTTGGTGCCGGGCAGCTATTGGTCTGAGAGGAAGAGATTACCAGGCAATGGTAGAACCAGTTTACTCAGACAGTAGGCCCACCATTTTGACAGCACGGGGGGTGGTCAATGTACGCCATGGGAGGGTGCCCATTCGCATAATAAATATCGGGGAGAGGGAAGTGTACCTGCCCCGGTATGCCACGCTAGCCAAATTATATACCACTAATCAAAATTCTATACAATCTGTGGAACCCTTGCCTCCATCTCACCCGGAGGAAGGTAACGGCTCTAAGAAAGACATGGAGGACTGGTGTCAGCAACTACATTTGGGTACTGATTCCACTCCCTCACATCAGAAACAAGGAGTCTATCGGGTGGTTCAAGAGTATGAGAGAGTGTTTAGTAAACACCCGTTAGACTTCGGGCGAGTCAAGGGGGTAGAACACCGCATCCCCACGGGAGATCATCCTCCCATAAAAGAGAGGTATCGACCCGTACCCCCTGCACATTACCAACACGCCAAGGGGATGCTTAGAGACATGAAGGAGGCTGGGGTAATCCGGGATAGCTGTAGCCCCTGGGCAGCCCCACTAGTTTTAGTCAAAAAGAAAGACAACACCATGAGGATGTGTGTAGATTACCGGAAAATCAACCGTATCACACACAAGGATGCGTACCCCTTACCAAGGATAGAGGAGTCATTGGCTGCTTTAAGATCTGCTAACTTCTTCTCTACCTTGGATCTCACTAGCGGGTACTGGCAGGTTCCTGTAGCAGAGGCGGACCGGGAGAAGACCGCATTCACCACCCCGATGGGACTTAGTGAGTTCACCTGCATGCCGTTCGGACTCTGCAACGCCCCAGGAACCTTCCAACGATTAATGGAGTGCTGTCTGGGCCACAGAAACTTCGAGACGGTCCTGTTGTACCTGGACGATGTCATCGTATACTCCAAAACTTATGAGGACCACCTGAAACACCTGGCGGAGGTGTTCGAAGCTCTGGCGAGTTACGGCCTAAAGGTGAAACCCTCCAAGTGTCACCTCCTGAAACCAAAGGTGCAATACCTGGGACACGTGGTGAGCGCTGACGGAGTGGCTCCCGACCCCGATAAGATCACCGCAATTAAGGGATGGCCAAGCCCCTCCAGCGTAAAAGAAGTGCGGCAGTTCCTAGGGTTGGTAGGCTACTACCGAAGGTTTATTCCCGGTTTCACCAAAAAGGCAGCGCCTATGCAGGACCTCCTGATAGGCCAGTCCCGGAAGGCCAAGAACCAGAAGCCGCCCTTCAAATGGAAAGAGCTAGAAGAAGAGTCCTTCCGCCAGCTGAAGATGGCCCTCACGGGGGATGAAATCTTGGCGTACCCAGACTATAGCCAGCCCTTCATCCTCTACACCGACGCCAGTAACATCGGGCTAGGAGCCGTACTATCCCAGATTCAGCAGGGGAGAGAACGAGTGATCTCCTATGCCAGCCGAAAACTGCGACCCACCGAAAGGAACCCCGAGAATTACAGCTCATTTAAGCTAGAGTTCCTGGCCGTGGTATGGGCAGTCACCGAGCGCTTTAGGCATTACCTCGCTTCTTCCCGGTTTACCGTATATACGGATAACAACCCGTTGATACACCTGGACACGGCAAGACTCGGTGCCCTGGAGCAGAGGTGGATGGCCCGTCTGTCCAACTACGAGTTCACAATCAAATACCGGGCAGGACGCTCCAATACTAACGCGGATGCCCTGTCCAGGATGCCCAACCTGCCGGACGAAGGAGAAGATCCGGAGGGACTGGAAGAAGTTGAACTCCCTGCGTTCCACCGTCATGGGACTATCCAGTATTCCCACCGGGTAAGGGGTAAACAGGCTGCTACGTTGAACCCCTTACCCCACTACAACTGGGCGGAAACGCAAGACAGCGACCCTGCCGTCCGACTGGTGAAGGAGATGCTGACTCGGCCGGAGGCTCGACTTGAACCAGACGCTCCGGAGGAAGCCAAACAACTATGGGCGGAGAAGAGTCGACTATTCCTTTACAAGGGGAAGTTGTGCCGCAGAATGGTCAACTCCCGGACGCATGAACTACTCTGGCAAGTAGTGGTGCCACGAAGAGACGCAGCCATGGTGATGGAGGCATACCACGACGGAGCTGGACACTTCGGGTGGAAAAAGCTGGAGTTCCTGCTGCGCGAGCGGTTCCACTGGGTAGGCATGAGGGGAACCATCGAGAAGTGGTGCAGAGACTGTGGCCCGTGCAATCTGAGAAGGAAGGACCGGGCCAGCCAGAAGACTCCCCTGCAGTCCATCGTCACCCGGCAACCGTTGGAACTGGTAGCCTTGGATCATGTAAAACTGACCCCAAGCAGAAGTGGCTACGTCTACGCGTTAACCATCGTGGATCATTACTCCCGGTTCTTGGTTGTCGTCCCCGTCAAGGACTTAACGGCTCAAACAGCAGCTAGAGCCTTCCAGCAGCACTTCTGCCGTCCACACGGGTACCCGGACCAAGTGCTGACGGACCAGGGACCTGCCTTTGAAGCGGAGGTCTTCCAGGAATTCTGCAATCTGTATGGCTGCCGGAAGATAAGGACGACACCCTACCATCCGCAAACTAATGGACTTTGTGAAAAAATGAACCAGGTGGTAATGGATCTGCTAAAAACATTGCCCCTGGAAGAACGCAGTCTGTGGCCTGAGAAGTTGCCCGATCTGGTGGACCTATACAACCACATCCCGGTAGGTTCCACCAACTGTACCCCGGCTTACCTAATGAGGGCGAGACCTGGTAAGTTACCTGTTGACCTGGAAATGGGAGTCCTGACACCTGAGGACACTTCACCAGAAACAGACTGGGACACAGAGAGGCAGCAGCAGTACCGGAGAGTACAAGAGAGCGTGGAGCGAAGTCTCTGTCAGGCTAGGGAAAGACAAGAGAAGACTTACAACCAGTATGCTCCCGCTGTTCCCCTGGTACCCGGTGAGCAGGTCTTGAAGAGGAAAAGACGGCTCCACAAGTTGGATGACCAGTGGGAGGAGGACCCGTACACCGTACTGCCCTCAAGCCACGAGAACCCGAAGGTCTGTACCATCAGTAAAGACGGAGGGGAAACCACAGCCATTGTATCCCGGGACCACCTGAAGAAGTGTCCCGAACAACTGAGGAACCCTGAAGAGGAACAAGAAGACCATCGACCCGTGGAAGAAAGGGAAGATATGGTTAGTACCGTGCTCGGGGACTTCCCTCAGTCTTGGACTCAAGTCAATGGTGCAGTTGTGGTACCCGTACTCACCTTCCTCCAACCATCATCCCAAGAACCTACGGAGCAACGGGTAGAGCTGGAAGAACAGCCGGTCCAGGAGGCAGAAGACTCCACACAAGCAGAACAGGAGAATCAACCCTCTGCTTATAGTGAGCCTGCCGTACCCCTAGTGAGACAAAGAGCCGGTAGACAGCTGCCCAGTTTACCCTTGACAGCTCCTACACCCTGTAGTTCAGGGCCAGACAGTCAGCTCCGTAGGTCCACTCGGGTCACTAGAGGCCAGTTACCCGCACGCTGGAGAATTTAAAGTGTATAAATTGTTTTATTTATGTTTTTCTGTGTATTGTTGCTTTTGAATAATTTTGTGTTTCCAGTTGTTTTTAGGAAACCTTGGTGGATTTACCGGGAATCCTTGTATATAGTTGGAGCGTAACCCAGGATGGACTAGAGACTGTTAAGGACTCGGGGTAGGACAGACCCCTACCTGGTTACGTCTCCCTGTGTTGGTGAAATGGACACCTTGCTTTCTTCAGAGACTGCACCCGGTTGCGGACACGCCGTAACCATCTTTATATGTTTTCTTATTGTATTATTAATGTTTTTGCCTTGTTATGTTTTTCTAAATGTGTTTAGTCCCGGAGTACTAAAATTCACTAGGGGGGAATGTGGCACCCCAGGGGTCTGGTTTTCCACAGTAATGTAATGTTATGTCTGAGAGCAGGTGGGAGGTCCTTTGGTCAGGGATCCTGTGCATGCCACACCTCCTGCCCAGTCTTGGGAGGGGAAGAACTTCCCCTGTATAAACCCGGGGCTGAGGCAGGGTGAGTCAGACAAGGAGAGTGGAGACAAGAAGCAGCATAGGAAACAGCAGAGTTCCAAGGAGTCAGGGGCTGGCAGCTGCAGCGCTCGCCCTGACTAAGAAGATTCTTTACCGGACCCGGAGTCCGAGGCTGTGGGGACTAACTTCTACCCAGCAGCAGAATCCGTCAGGCAGGGGATTTCAGGTCCTCTGGCCCAGAAGCCCGAAGGCACGGTCACACGCGTGGGACCAGCACCGCCATCGTGGAGCGGAAGCCATTAGAAGGCCCCGAGTCACCGGCCATACGGGTGAGCACCACACGGTACACTCAGGGACGTGGGCTACTTACATCAGCTTCTAGCAAGGTAGCCAGAAGAGTACAGTCAGTTTGTGAGGCCTATAACTACGCCTGGCCAGGGGAGATCCCATCTGCTCAAAGACTGACCAGGCCCCGTTTGCTAGCAAGTACTCCGGGAGGGTCTATCGTTGTTACCAGTAAAGACCCTGAACTACACCGTACCGTCTCTGAGTGGTTCCTGCTACCCCCATCATCCACGTCGGCTGCCCTGAGGCCATACCCCTCCCGTTGGGGGTTATACTATCACGCTGCACAATCCTACCACCGGCCTCAGCGGTCTGCCCTGCAGCAGCAGCTCCCTGGCTGCACTCAACGGGTGGCGTAGTCATCAACTATTTACTACTAATAGACTGCCGTCTAGTTTGACTCCCTGGGCACGGACCGGGTCACCGCCACGAGACTACAACCCTCTACTGATCCGGCTCCGGGTAGGCTCCCGCATGCGCAACGCAGCGCGACACAGGCCCAGGGGCGCGTCACATGTACATGCATGTACACTAATGCCAGAAGCCTCACCAACAAAATGGAGGAATTAGAATTAATTTTGTTGGAAAATAATTATGACATGGTAGGGGTATCTGAGACGTGGCTGGATGAGAGCCATGACTGGGCAGTTAATTTACAGGGCTATAGTCTGTTCAGAAATGACCGTACAAGCAAGCGAGGGGGGGGGGTGTTTATATGTAAAATCATCCTTAAAACCTGTGTTGCGGGAGGATATATGTGAATCTAATGAAAATGTAGAGTCCCTGTGGGTGGAGATAAGGGGAGGGAGAAAAAATAATAAATTACTGATAGGGGTTTGTTATACGTCTCCAAAAATAATGGAAGTAGCGGAGAATATCCTCATAAAGCAAATAGATGAAGCAACGACTCAAGGAGAAGTCATTATTATGGGAGACTTCAACTACCCTGAAATACATTGGGGGACAGAAACATGTAGTTCAAGCAAAGGTAATAGGTTTTTGACAACTAAGAGAGACCATTACCTTTCACAACTGGTTCAGGACCCAACAAGAAGGGGGGCACTGCTAGACTTAATATTAACCAATAGGCCAGACCACATATCAAATATACGAGTTGGGGGTCACTTGGGTAATAGTGATCACAAAATAAAACGTTTTCATGTAACCTTTAATAAGATGTGTAGTAGAGGGGTTACAAGGACACTAAACTTCAGGAAGGCTAATTTCCAATGGTTGCGAGATGATCTTAGTGCAATAAACTGGGACGATATCCTGAGACATAAAGCTACACAAAGCAAATGGGAGACATTTATTAACATCCTGAATAGTACCTGTGCACAATATATACCCTATGGGAATAAACATGCTAGAAATAGGAGGAAACCACTATGGCTAAATAGAGCTGTAAGGGGCGCAATAAGTGACAAAAAGAAAACATTTAGAGAACTAAAGCAAGTAGGTATTGATGAGGCATTAAATAAATATAGAAAATTAACTAAATTATGTAAAAAGCAAATCAAGGCAGCAAAGATTGAGGCAGAGAGAATCATTGCCAGAGAAAGTAAAAATAACCCCAAAATATTCTTTAACTACATAAATAGTAAAAAACTAAAAAATGATAGTGTTGGCCCCCTTAAAAATAGTCTGGGTGAAATGGTGGATGAGGATGAGGAAAAAGCCAATATGCTAAATGATTTTTTTTCAACCGTATTTACACAAGAAAATCGCATAACAGAAAACATGATTAGTGATAACAAAAATTCTCCATTAAATGTCACTTGCTTAACCCAGCAGGAAGTACGGTGGCGTTTAAAAATCACTAAAGTTGACAAATCCTCGGGCCGGATGGGATACACCCGCGAGTACTGCAGGAATTAAGTAAAGTCATAGCTAGACCATTATTTTTAATCTTTAAAGATTCCATAATAACAGGGTCTGTACCACAGGACTGGCGTATAGCAAATGTGGTGCCAATATTCAAAAAGGGGACAAAAACCGAACTTGGAAATTATAGGCCGGTAAGCTATTTATTAATGACCTTGTAGGGGGCATACAGAGTAATATTTCAATATTTGCAGATGACACTAAACTCTGCAGGGTAATCAATACAGAGGAGGACAATTTTATATTACAGGAGGATCTATGTAAACTAGAAGCTTGGGCTGATAAATGGCAAATGAGCTTTAATGGGGATAAATGTAAGGTAATGCACTTGGGCAGAGGAAATAAAATGTATAATTATATGCTTAATTGTAAAACACTGGGCAAAACTGTAACTGAAAAAGACCTGGGTGTATTGGTGGATGACAAGCTCCCGTTTAGTGGCCAGTGTCAGGCTGCTGCTGCAAAGGCAAATAAAATAATGGGATGCATTAAAAGAGGCCTAGATGCTCATGAGGAGAACATAATTTTACCTCTATTCAAGTCACTAGTGCGACCACACTTAGAATACTGTGTACAGTTCTGGTCTCCGGTGTATAAGAAAGACATAGCTGAACTAGAGAGGGTGCAGAGAAGAGCGACCAAGGCTATTAGAGGACTGGGGGGTCTGCAATACCAAGACTGGTTATTACACTTGGGGTTATTTACTGTGGAAAAAAGAAGGCTTAGGGATGATCGTATTACTATGTACAAGTATATGAGGGGACAGTACAAAGACCAGTCTACTGATCTTTTTACTCTGAGGCCTGAGACGGGGACAAGGGGGCATCTTCTACGTCTGGAGGAAAGAAGGTTTAATCATAATCACAGATGCGGATTCTTTACTGTAAGAGCAGTGAGACTATGGAGCTCTCTGCCGCATGATGTTGTAATGAGGGATTCACTGTTAAAATTTAAGAAGGGCATGGATGCCTTTCTTGAAAAGTATAATATTACAGGTTATAAATACTAGATTCCTTGATAGGGCGTTGATCCAGGGAACTAGTCTGATTGTTGTATGGAGTCGGGAAGGAATTTTTTTCCCCAATGTGGAGCTTAGTGTTTGCCACATGGGTTTTTTGCCTTCCTCTGGATCAACATGTTAGGCTATGGGTTGAACTAGATGGACTTAGTCTTCCTTCAACCTTAAAAACTATGTAATATAAAGTGCTCAGTGCAAAGTAAACTGCTCCATACTACCCTAGATGTAAATAAAAATCTGGTTTACAGTGCTGTGGACATTAGCAGTAATGTCTCTATCAACCAGAAAATAGTCAGAATAAATAATTACATGGCAAATGATGTGACATACATGACAACAGGTAAAAAGGTAGCACACAATATGAAATGATAACTATTACTGACCCCCTGAGAACTGCCCCGATCCAACGCGCGTTTCGCCACTGGCTTTGACGAGGATGTAATGTTGAAATGTGAATGTAAAGTATTTAAAGGGAATTTGGCCAATCAAAAACGTCCATACTGGGCAGTCAATTTCGAACATCTGTGAATGTATATATTTGCATGGCGCCATGCTGCAGTGAGCCGATCGTGACCTCCTCGGGCGAGCCGCGTCTCCATGGAGCGCAGCACCTCCGTGGAAGGCGGCGTCGGCGTGCGTCTCAGGGTGGACCGCATATAGCGGAAGTGATGTAATAGACATGTCCGGGGAAAGAGAGATCAGTGTGCGTTCCACTGTGGAACACGAAGGAAAAAAGGAGCGTGTCTAGGAAAGGAGAAGTCAGTGTGATTTCCACTGTGGAACGCATGAAGAAAACCATGGGCAAAGATAAAAGGTGTGTGAGTGCTAGCTAACAAGAGAACTGCCCTGGAAATTAATAACAGGATAGCAGGGAAAGTATATGAGATAATAACGTGAAAATGTTATAGGAGAATATATATCATATGAAAAAATTATATATCTATGATATATGTTAGATAGTGTGACACCTATCATATAATATGACCCATACAGTGCAATTGTGCTAGTGAATATGTAGTGAAAAATATGATGAGATGAAAAATATATTTATATAACAAAAAGGCATGGGGCACATAAATGCATGACATTATACATATATTACTAGAAGATATTTAAATTCTTTAAAATATAAAAAGAGGTTCAAATGCACTGGTGATGATGACGCTCAAGAAGATGACCAACTCTGAAAAATAGCAAACGTCAGGCGAAAGAACTAAGAAGAGAAGGAAAGAAGAAAACGTAAGTATAAACGAATAAAAACAATTAATATAAAAGTAAAAGTAAAATGACCATAATACAATGCACTCCACTAGGAACCACCCAACAATATTAAAGAAATGAAACAAAACTATTTGTCTCATTGAGACCATGGGGGGTTAAGGTGTTCAACACAGTGATCCACCTTGCCTCCTTCTGTGCCAGGATTTTTTTCCAGTTACCTCCTCTAGTGCCTGGGTAGACCCTATGAAAACCACTCACCTGGAGACCAGAAGGGTCACTGTTATGAAACTTCTTAAAGTGACGCGGTAATGTCTTGAGCTCATCCACATTGTCAGTTTCTTTTGCTGCCTTGATATCCAAGACGCGTTCTCTAGTTCTTCTTCGGAGTTCTCTTGATGTAAGGCCTACATATATTCTGTTGCAAGGGCATTTTGCACAGTAGATCACCCCAACTGTGGTACATGTGATGGTATGAGTAATCTTATATTGCTTCGTACCATTTGAATTTGTAAAGATTTTCGTAGACTCCATATTGGGGCACGCCACACAAGAGCCACATGGGTGGCAGCCCCAGCTTGGGCCCTTGGATCCAAATAAACCCTTAGCTGCTGGCCCCCCCAGGTGGCTGTTTACTAGAAGATATTTAAATTTTTTTGAGGGTCTATATGTAATAGCAGGATTGTTTGAGAGAAGAGAAGAGAGAAATAGACTTCATCACAAGAACCGCCGGTTTTCAGTCATACATGTGAGTGGCTGCTGTAAGCACACCCTATCAATTTGACCTCTCGCGATGCAGTGCATCACTGTAGAGTCAGCTATCAGTCAAAGTGCCAGGGCGTGTGTGGCGCCCCTGAGGATTCGGTCGCCAAAGGGGTACTGCATCTCTTTAATGAGGTGTGGTATCTCTCCTTCGAGGTAAGGATGGTGCAGCTGTCAGGACCCCACCTCTGCATTCAACACTACATCTCTCCCACCTGTAGGGGGGTTTTAAGGCACCAGGGTGCTGCCCCAGCCGGGATAAGTGGAGATGGGGGAACCAAAGTAAGGGGGAACCTAGTAGTGGGTGAGGGTGGAGGATACACTTAGAGGTTACACGTACTAAATTCATATTTAATAGCCAGCCATCTTAAGTTCAAGGTCTTTGATTGTGATCTTCATCGCTGAACGTGGCTTTCTGTGTGAACCTGCAGTTGATGGGGACACGGTCCTCGAACTCTGGCCTTGAGTCGAGGAACGGGCAAGAGTTAACGGCTGTCTCTACCCGGTCAAGGTCCTTACTTAAGAAGGTCTGGAGGGGAGCGGAGGAGTATAGCTCCGCAGGCAAAAGGATCCCAGGGGGATGCAGACGGAGCGGTATACACCACCTGTCCTCACTATTCTGGCCTAGTCTGAGGGATTCCTGCTGCAAAAGGGGCACCGACCCCCGATATCTGACTCTGTCTTTACAAGTCTTAGTCAGAGAAGCCCGGAGGCTCAGTGGATCCCACCGGGTAACGGAGTGGAGTCGCCACCTGTACCCTTGTTCTGTGCATAGTCCAGAGGGAGACCCGGCCTTAGTACACGCACCACAAACGGACAGGAGAGGACCTAGTGGGAAAGTCTAGGAACACTCTGGTGCGGGGTCCTGACCAAAGCACCTGAACTACCCGGAGGTTGGTGGACCCCCGGTCCTGGTGGCCGCAGCGCGCCGTGAGGAGCAGGGAGAAGCCTTGCAGCTGTGCATTCTACCGTGAGTAAAGCTTGGAAGACTACCCCTATGGCCTCCGGTTTCTTATTGCAACGCGGCACCGCACAACATCTTCCACAACAGCTCCCATCCTCTTGTCCTCTCTGCCCTGAGGCCCTGCTCCGCCTGTGGGGAGTAGTACCATCTTCTGCTGCTGCTACATCCCGCTTCAGAGGGCTGAACGCAGAGCTAGTGGAGAATCACCAGGCACCACAGGTGGTGTAGTCAATACAACCACTCGATTAACACCAACCCTGAAAGCCCATTAAATCTTTTAATGTGACGGCCCTGGGCACGGAACGGGTCCAGGCCACGGCTACATCCCCCAACATCTGACCCGGCTCCGAGTACCCCCCCATCTTCCCAGGGAGGGCTGTGAGCGTCACACGTGCTTGCAGGAGCCACTCGCAGTGCTATGGGCTGCAATTGTAGACGCTTTGTACACACCTGTATGACTGAAGGCCGGTAAAGGTTCTTGGAATGATTTAAATTCCATTTTTTTTCCCATGAGCTGCACGTTCAGTACAGCGGTTGGGCAGTTTTCTATACTATTAACCTGCACTGCAGGTCAATAATGTGGCGCCCCTGCGGGCTCAGTCACCACAGAGTTATTGCACCCCACTTAAGGGTGTGATATCTCCTCTTCCAGGTAAGAATGGAGTACCACACAGGACCCCAAACACACACTCAACACTACACCACTCCAGTTCTGAAGGGGGCCTATATGCACCATAGTGCCGCCCCGGGCCGGAATGGAGGAGTTGGGGGGAACCAAAGTTAGGGGGAACTATGTAGTGAGTGAGGTTGGAGGAAGCATTTATTTTGAGCACTTAGCTGGATCATATATATATGGAGGCCATCTTGGTATCATTGTCTTTGGTTGTGGGTCATTGGTCAGTAGACAGCACAATGCTGCAGCCAGCTGAGGGTCCACGGTCCTCGGTCTCAGGCCTCGAGACGAGGAGCGGGGCAGAGTTGCTGTAGGCTCTGTCTCGGTCAGGGTCCTGAGAGTAGGAGGCCCAGGAGGGGAGCAGAGGAGTCAAGCTCCACAGGCGAAAGGATCCCAGGGGATATGGACGGCGCGGAGCCACCACCTGCATACCTTATTCTGGCCTAGCCAGAGGGACCTGGCCCCAAGAGGGGTAACCGGTCCCTGATCTGACTTTGTACTTCACGTCTCTGTCGGAAGAATCCGGAGGCTTATGTGGATCCCAGGGGGATACGGACGGAGCGGAGTTGCCAGCTGTATGCCCTAATCTGAGTTTACCCAGAGGGACCCGGCCTTATTCCTCAGCCTCACCTCAAGTCACCAAAAAGGGCGCCCAGTCGGTCTGGGAACTACACGTTGCCCATAGGGACATCGCAGCACCTGTACGGGACTCAGTGGGGAACACACGGCGGGAGAAGTTGAGCAAGAGAGGAACACACTAGAGCGGGGTCCTGGCAGGTGCTCCTGAACTACCTGGAAAGTGCTGAGCACCACCCTGACGGCCGCAGCTCGCCGTGTGACAGCAGAGAGAAGCTCTGAGCTGATAAAAAGTGAGTAAAGACTAGGATGACTTCAACCGCTATCTCTGCCTGTTCTTTCTACCGCGGCACAGCACCCGCCACCACTCTACATCACATCTACACTGCCCTGAGGCCTACTCTACCCGTGGAGAGTAGCACCAACTAAGCTGCCCGGAACACCGGCCTCAGAGGACTGTCGCAGCGCCGGTAGTCATTACCGGGTACCACGGGTGGCGTCACGAACATTTACAAACCTACCCTATTTCCCCTTTTTAGTTTACATTTTTATCCCCCCTTTTATTTTTGGACTGACCACCCTGGGTCACGGAATGTGACATCCCCCAAATCCATCAAGGCCCGGTTGGCGAGTACCCCGCTGCCCAGGGGGCGCGTCAATAGCGTTTGAGGACATGGACATACTAGGTTCTCTTCACATGCCACTGTCATTCTGAGGTTGGGCTTCACAGGCAATAGTGATTTTATATGTAGCAATGCAAAAGTACTTTTGAATATAGACAAGTGATCTAACGTTCAGTTTCAAGTTGCCTAAGGGGACTAACAAAGTAAAAGAAATGTTAAAAATCCACAGCCATTTTCTCACGTTAAGAGAAGTAGAAGTAGACGTTCTGAGAAAAGTAGATGACAATCTGGTCAGAACTGACTCGCATTATGTTTTTCAGGGTTTATCTGCAGGAACTTCTCTCATGCTTTGATCAAAGGAACACGTGTCAGGACCAAGAAGCTCTTGGAGAAAGACAAAGCAGAGATCCAGTGACTTTCTTGTAAGTGTTTCTCAAGTACACTCGCATATGACACACACATGCTTATCAATTTCACTCGGGGTTATTTAGTTTGGAAAAACGAAGGCTTAGGGGTGATCTTATTACTATGTACAAGTATATGAGGGGACAGTACAAAGACCTTTCTACTGATCTTTTTACTCTGAGGCCTGAGACGGGGACAAGGGGGCATCTTCTACATCTGGAGGAAAGAAGGTTTAATGATAATCACAGAGGTGGATTCTTTACTGTAAGAGCAGTGAGACTATGGAACTCTCTGCTGCATGATGTTGTAATGAGGGATTCACTACTAACATTTAAGAAGGGCATGGATGCCTTTCTTGATAAGTATAGTATTACAGGTTCTATACAGTGCTGTGCAAATTAATTGGGACAAAGCATTTTTTAAGTAAAATCGTAAGTTGGTTACCAGTCAGTGATTCAAACCAGTTTTAACTTTTTTGAACAGGTGTGAGTGTACAACCGTGAGTAACAAAATGTGGTTTGACTGGTTTTAGTCAGAAAATAACAGCTAGCTGCCCCCTCAGCTTCAGTTGAGAGCTTGTTTCTGTGAGGAGTGGTTTAGTGTACTTTTTCTCCATGCCACAATTCCAAGTGTGTGAAGAAATTCCTGGAAGAAAATAAAGTAAAAGTGCTGGACTGGCCTGGCAATTCACCAGACTTAAATCCTATAGAAAATTTGTGGAGCATTGTGAAGAGACGTCTTGGCAAAATAGACTGTACAACCAAAGAACGCATGATAAACAGTGCCATACAAGTGTGGTTCCATGATGAAGAATTGAAGAATTTATGCAAAAACTTGGTAGAATCAATGCCAAAACGCATTGAAAATCTCATATCTGCTAAAGGAGGACATATTTCTTACTAAAATTAGTATGTAACAGTGCATTATAACATTTTATTCTTACATATTCAAAAATATGTTTTTTTTTTGGCTTTGTCCCAATTAATTTGCACAGCACTGTATACTAGATTCCTTGATAGGGCGTTGATCCAGGGAACTAGTCTGATTGTCGTATGGAGTCAGGAAGGAATTTTTTCCCCAATGTGGAGCTTAGTGTTTGCCACATGTTTTTTTCTGCCTTCCTCTGGATCAGCATGTTAGGCTATGGGTTGAACTAGATGGACTTATTTTTTAAGGTTGAAGGATGATTGTTACTATGTATATGTGTAAACAGATGTTAAGAAAAAATTTTTTTTGCCTCATTTCTTTTAGGTATTGAAAATTGAAGCACAGCACATACCATCGTGTGTTTCCTCTTCAAAGTACCAGCCAAACTGTAAGTTACTCACAAAACACACAGACTGACACAGCAGTCATTTTTAGTTTTTATAATTACTTGTAAACTTTATGCCAATTTCCCCTTCAACTAAGGGGGCATTTACTTTTTTCCCTGTATGATGTTACCCAATAATGTGCAGGCGGTGTCAGGCAGAGGATAAAGCGCACAATCGCAGAGGATATGAGAGCTGGCTTTCTCTGTATATAATACTCATGTCTAACTAGTTAAAAATAAAATCTGCCTTCTATTGATTGCTGTGCAGTGGTGTATGATTCTATATACTGCTCTGCATCCATCCCAGGCTTTGGGGAATAACTTTCAGGCACCTGGGCTAAATGCTGAGTGCTGTTTGTTACAAGTGCTGATCGCACACTACAGCTCTAGTCTCACAGCAGCAGGACACTACTGAGATGAGAGCTGCAGTGTCCGATCAGAAGGTGTCGCATACAGCGCTCAGCATCTACCTCAGGTACCAGGGCATTATTCCACACAGCCTGAGATAGATGCAGAGCAGTTTATGGAATCACACACCTCTGCTCTCCTCCGCCTGCACAGTAATCACTGCTAGTGACAGTTTTGTCACCTGGTTAAAGCCCCACTCCAGGGTTTGTTTTCTTTTATTTCAGCGCTGGAGTGGTGCAACTAAACTAGTGGTCCCTTAACCCTATTATTATACTTACTAGCCACTGTCTTCAGCTCTTCCCAGCGTTGCTTCAGTCCCACAGCCATGTTTTGACTGCAACTTTGGACTGACCTGAAGTAATGGTCAGAAGCTCTCAGTGTAAGTGTGGGGGCCTGTTGCTGGCCTTGTTCTGGATCTCATGGGCTTAAATTGAGTTATGACTTCCTGATAGGCCAGCAAACACTGGAGCAAGCCAGCAGGTCACAAACTGCTGGAGAACGTCAGGAGACTCACGGAATACAGATGAAGATGCCGGTTGGTAAGGATGAGACTAGGGGCAGGGAACTTAGATTAGTGGCTCTACTCCAGTGCCGTAATACAAAAAAACTGCAGTATTGCTTTAAACATGAGTCTTATATTACTCAGAAAAGGTGAGGTCTTCCCTTAATCTGTTGGTTTTCTTTTTTTTTTCCTTCATGCCTCCAGTTTGGTTGGTCAACCTCATACAGGGGAAATGGGTAACACTTCCAGAGACAAATCTTTACTAACATCCCTTGGCTAAAGTTCAAATTAACCTATTAAATGTAGCAAGTAACATACCCCAAACTATCTGGTATGCTGGAGCTTAGGCTTAGGGAGAGGATACTTTGCTTCTACAGTTTATGGTTCTGACAGCTTTTGAAAAATATATATTTATTTATTGTTATGCATTTGACACTTTATTGATATAATGACTGATGTTTCTATTGTAATGGAAGTGTTATATTGTTAATATTTTCTACTGTATTCTGTGTTTGTTGCACTATTGATATGAAAACCTTGTGAAAATTGGCAAGAGACTTGATTACATATTAAAGTTGGTCTGTTCAATACTATGGGTAAAGTATTTTTTTTAACTGAAGGTAAATTTTAGATTAATGGATGTTTTTTAGGTTAGTTTCACTCGGCAGCTATTTTTTTCAATAATAATGTTTCAGGTATATGGTGACCTCCGACCCGTCACGTGGGGGGGCCACGCGGGGCCCTGGCTATCCTTAATACACCCCTGATACCCAGGTCAGACTACATGCTGTTCTTCTGCACTGGAATTATTTTAGAAGGATGGGTGCGGTAATCATCACCATACTCCCACATGTCATTTACTTTATATAGAAGAATTACTAATCACGATAAAGGATTCTTCATAGAATGTGTGGTATCTGTGTTGTCAGTTACCCGATTTGTTCTACTAGTGATGGTATTGAAAAACTGCCTTAACCTCCCTTTGGCCTGGCAAGTTCACCATTGGCTGGGCCTTCTTGCTCTGCTCCTGCCGGGGATGCTTCGTCCGGGGATTCTTCTTGAGCTGACTCTTCTGCAGCACTAGGCTCTTCTGCAGCACTTACAGGTTCATCTGGCTGTGGAGGGTCTTCTGGCTGTCGAAAGAAGTGGAGTACTGGGATTATGACTGCTCCTCCTATTTGAGGCCAATCTGCCGGGAAATCTCCTAAATCAGTATGGATTACTGCTTCTTCAGGTTCCTCCGGGGTGATGAGAGGCACTTCTTCTTGGGGCTTTAGCAGTTCTGGACACAACTTCAGGTGGTCTCTAGATACCGTTGCAGTTGTTCTTCCTTCATCTTTGCTAATCAAACACGTCTTCCTGTTATCAAACCTATAAATTCAACACAGGGTAGGGTTCTGTCTCCCACTGGTCATCAAGTTTGTGGTTTCTCCTTTTCCTTTTCAATACCACTTATCCTGGTGTGAAGGGTTCTGCTGGCGCACTCTTATTATAGTGGTCTTCCTGCTTGTCCTTCACCCTAGCGAGACTGTCTTCGACACAGGCTTGTACTCTTCTGTACTGCTCCTGTCTGGACGTGTCCCAGTCCTCAGTGGACATATCTGCTTCTGGTTCTGCAACACCAAGCTCCAGGTCCATGGGCAACTTTCCTGGTCTTGCTCGCATGAGATATGCTGGAGTGCAATTGGTGGAACTCATAGGTATGTGATTGTACAGATCTACCAGGTCAGGTAGTAGGTCTGGCCACTGATTTCTCTCCTCAAGTGGTAAGGTCTTCAGCAGGTCGATGACAATGTTGTTCATCTTTTCACAGAGACCATTGGTTTGGGGGTGGTACGGTATAGTTCTTATCTTCCTACACACATACAAATGGCAGAACTCTTTGAACAACTCGGCCTCGAAGGCTGGGCCTTGGTCTGTCAGCACCTGCTCAGGGTATCCATGGGGTCTGCAGAAATATGCTTGGAACGTTTTTGCTGCTGTTTCTGCCGTCAGGTCTTTGACAGGGGCGACCACCAGGAACCTGGAGTAGTGATCTACCATGGTCAGGGCATAGGAGTACCCTGACCTGCTGGGTGACAGCTTGACATGGTCCAGCGCCACGATCTCCAGGGGTCAAGCCATCTTGATGGGTTGCAGGGGCGCCTTCTAGCTGCTGTAGTCTTTTCTTCTGAGGCTACAGGATCCACAGTCTCTGCACCACTTCTCAATGGAGCTGCGCATTCCCACCCAGTAGAATCGACACTTTAGCAGGGTTTCTAGCTTTTTCCAGCCAAAGTGCCCCGCCTGATCGTGGTAGGCCTCCAACACCATCTGGATATCCATCTTGGGGACCACTATCTGCCATACCATCTCGTGGGTCTTGGGATTGATGTACCTCCGGCACAGCTTCTCTCGATAGATGAACAGCCGGCTTCTCTCATTCCACAGCTGTTTTGCTTGGAAAGACGCATCCTTCTCCAGGGAGGAACCTTCTTGGGTTATCAGCTCCTTGATACGGCTGACAACCGGGTCGCTGTCTTTGGTCTCCTTCCAGCTGTGGTGAGGCAAAGGGTTTAACGTCTTACCACGCTGCCTCCTGGGGGCTCGTTACTCGTGGATCATTCCATTCCGGTGAAAGGCAGGTAGCTCAATCTCCTCCAGGTCATCCACTTCTTCTTCTGTGTCTGACTGGTGAGGCATCCTGGACAGGGCATCGGCGTTGGCGTTCTTGCGGCCCGCCCGGTATTTAATTGTGAATTGGTAATTGGACAGCCGAGCCATCCATCGCTGTTCCATGGCTCCTTGCTTGGTTGTTTCAAGATGAGTCAGGGGGTTATTGTCAGTGTAGGCAGTGAACTTGCTGGAGGCTAAGTAGTGCTTGAACCTTTCAGTGATGGCCCAGACCAAGGCCAGGAACTCTAACTTGAAGCTGCTATAGTTCTCTGGGTTCCTCTCAGTCGGGCGGAGCTTCCTGCTTGCATAGGCTGTCACTTTCTCTAGGCCATTCTGCTTCTGACTTAGGACAGCTCCTAATCCTTCATTGCTGGCATCAGTATACAGCAAGAACGGTTGGCTGTAGTCAGGGTAGGCTAGGATCTCGTCGCTTGTCAGTATCTCCTTCATCTCTTGAAATGATTCGGCTTGCTCCTCACCCCAGTGGAATGGGGGATTTCTGCCTTTGGGGGGACTGTCCTACCAGGAGGTCTTGCAGAGGGTGTAATCTTGGTGTAATCTTTTACAAACCTCCGGTAGTATCCTACTAGTCCCAGGAACTGACGTACCTCCTTGAGGTTCTTCGGCTCCGGCCATTTCTGGATGGCAGTGACCTTCTCCGGGTCTGGTGCCACTCCCTCTGGACTGACAATGTGCCCCAGGTACTGTACCTTTCTCTTGAGCAGGTGGCACTTTGAGGGCTTCAGCTTCATCCCATACTGGGACTGTGACTCAAATACCTCCGCCAGGTGCTTCAAGTGGTCCTCATACGTCTTGGAGTACACAATCACGTCGTCCAGGTATAGTAACACAGTCTCAAAGTTGTGGTGTCTCAGGCAGCACTCCATCAATCTCTGAAACGTTCCAGGGGCATTGCAGAGTCCAAACGGCATACTGTTGAACTCGCAGAGTTCCATCGGGGTGGTGAAGGCCGTCTTCTCCCGATCCTCCTCAGCCACAGCTACTTGCCAGTACCCACTAGTGAGGTCAAGGGTGGAAAAGTAATTTGATTTGCAGACTTTAAGGCAGCCAGGGATTCCTCTATTCGTGATAAAGGGTATGCATCTTTATGTGTAATGCGATTTACTTTTCTGTAATCTACACACATCCTCATGCTTCCATCCTTCTTCCTGACTAACACTAGGGGAGCTGCCCAGGGACTACAACTATCCCTTACTACCCTGCCTTTTTCATGTCGTGCAACATCTCCTTGGCTTTCTGGTAGTGTGCTGGTGGTATAGGCCTGTACCGTTCTTTGATGGGGGGATGGTTGCCTGTGGGGATGTGATGTTGTACCCCCTAAATCCTCCCAAAGTCAAGTGGGTGCTTGCTGAATACCTGCGCGTATTCCTGAACCACCCGGTGTACCCCCTGTTTCTGGTGAGCTGGAGTGGTGTCTGTCCCAACATGGATCTGTTGACACCAGTCCTCCACCTGGGTTGCCGGGTCATTATCCCCCACTTGGTCTGGGGAGGTTAAGGACTCCACCGTGTGGATGGAGTTGTTATTTACAGCATGTAACTTGGCAACAGTGGTATATCGTGGTAATCTGACCTCGTCTTCCCCATAGTTGAGAAGACGGACGGGCACCCTCCCATTGCGTACATCCACTACCCCTCTGGCAGTTAAGAGTGTAGGTCTGTGCTCTGAGCTAAGGGGTTCTACTACCGCCTGGTAACTCTGTCCTTTAAGACCTATTGCTGCTCTACACCATATAAGCATTTCACTCATTGGGGGAATCACAATGGGCATCGGGTCTGCTACCCGCACATTACCAATCTCACCACCGGATAACTTTACTTGCTGCTGGTACATCAGGGCTCGAATCTCCTTCTGGAGGGCTCTCCTCTGCCCCGGTCTGGCGACGTCAGCAAGCTGTTGGAGTAAAAACACCACTTCCTCCAAACAGTTATCAACAATATTAGTACCTGGTACCATATACAGTCCATTCTCATCAGAGAGAGTCTCTACTACAATGAACCCCTGGTCCTTCAGCTCCACTCTCCCCACCTTTACCGCCACATCCTTAACCCCGACTAGGTTAAGATGGAGGTTGTTAGAGGCATAAACGGAGAAATCTGTATCTGGGGGTTGGAGATTGTCCATGGACCAGAATCTCTTGTAAAGGGCATCAGGCATTATGGTTACCTGAGATCCAGTGTCCAGCAGGGCAGGTATCTCAATGCCGTCCAGGATTATGGACAGGAAAGGTCTTCCTCCCACGAACCTGCTGTGCCAGTCTGAGGGGCCTGCTGAGTCTATTCCCGGGTGTTGGCCCTCGGACCGAGGGTTTGCTCTTTTAAAGGGCAATTGCGCACTGTGTGGCCTGCCTTCTGGCAGCGGTGGCTGACAAACTCTCGTTGAGGGTGGCGCTGGTTGTTGGTCCTTCCACGAGGTGGCGTTGTCCTCCTCCCGGGCAGCGTTGTCCTCCTCCGGGGCGGCGGCGTCCTCCTCCTTCCTCTCCTCCAGGGGACATCCTCAGGGCAGTCGGCTAGCAGGATCCTTCCCTCCGTCTCTGGCTCCGTCCGTAGCTGCAGGGCACTCATCAGAGTGACCAGGTTTTTAGCCAGCTGGCGCACTTCTGAGCCCAGACTGTCCAGCTCACAAGGGGGCGCTGCCTGCACTTTGGCTTCATTAGCCAGTGGGGAAAAGGTGGGTGCTGCGGGCGTTGGAGTGGCCCTACCCTGGTAATGTTGTATAGCAGTATCTGCTGTTTCCAGGGGTTGCAGTTCCTTTATAGCCATGTCCTTAAAGGTAGCATCTGGATGATCCAAGGACCAGCAACGCACAGTCCTGCTCTCCTCTTGGGACCTCAGCCCCCGGACAAATTGTTCTTTTAGCATTTTACTTTCATCAGTTATGCTGGTTGGACTGACCTGTTTCAGAGCCCGCAGGGCCCCTTGCAAACGGCAGGCATAGTCCCGAACACTGTCCACCGGTTTCTGTGAGCAGTGGTAGAACCTCATCTGGAGGTCTGCCTCAAAGAAGTTTGTAACTTTTTGAAGATTACGGACACTGACTCCTGGTCTGCGGCCGACCAAGTCTCTACTTCTCTCTCCGCAGCACCAGTCAATTGTCCCACAACAAGTGCAGCTCTTTGTTTGCCCATCATAGAATACATGTCTAGTATGCTGCATATTTTTCGCTTGAATCCAGACAGGGTGTCTGGCTTGCCGCTGTACTGGGGGAGCCACTTTGCTCCAGGCATGTACTGTAAAGTCAATGGTACGATAGGCGCTACAGGCCCTGTTGATGGGGCGGTTGCTCCATCCCGCGCGGCATCATCCCCGGTGGGATCATCGGGGTTCTCGACCCGAACCCCGGTATCGGGCTGCTCCTGCGACATCCTGGCACCCCCCTAGCGAACCGTGGCCTACCTTCTTTTTCCGTAGGCCGCAGCTCTGCAGGTGATGGTCTTTGGATAGGACCTTGCGTCGCTTCTCGTCTTACGTCAGAGCGTGCGTTGGGGCTTCCTGCCAGGACCTGACGCTGCGTCAGTGCGTGGGGCGTGTCAGAGACTTCGCGCGGTTACACAGGTACGCCTCCTAGTTTTCGCGTGGTTACGCCCTTCTTCTCGCACAGTGACGTAACAATGGCGACAATCTTCGCCACAGTACAATATACAGTTCGTGAATAAAGGCGCACAGTACCCGGTGGCAACGGGCACAACTCCTTCCGTAGCCGCGGGCACGCTATCCTGTTCGTGACGCCAGGAAAGAGATGACGAGCACAGGGGATGGGGATGTACTTGGCGCCTGGGCCTTGATGCCTGGCCTTGGGGGATGTCGCGGTAGTCGGCTCCCGGGCCCGTACCCTGGGCCTCTCTTTAAAAAGGTGGATAATTATGTGAAAGTTCGTGACGCCACCTGTGGTGTCTGGTGAGGATCACCAGTAGTGTTGAGCCACCCCCGTAGTGTTCGAGTTCGGTTCGGTTCCTCGAACACCCGTGTGTTCGCCGAACTGTTCGTCGAACTGTTCGTCGAACACCTTCAAACACCGTTAAAACCAATGGCAGGCAAACAAAAACACATAGAAACACATAGAAAACACCTTCAAAGGTGTCCAAAAGCTGACAAACTGCTCAGAAGACATAACTAACACATGGAAAAGTGACAAGTACATATAGTCATGCGAAAATAAAAGAGGTGGAGGAGTAAAAGGAGGGGGAGACACAGATATAGGCATGTCATGCCCTTCTAAAATCCAAAAAGTGAGAAGCCGACACGGCCAGTCCGCTCCTGCCCGTGCCACCTCCGTGTCGCCGGGTTTGTGCCAGAGCCGCGGTGAACCCTGACGGCCAGCCCCCCTCTCCCAATACTGGTGCCTGTCCGCTGGTGGGTCGAGCGAGCCCCCCTGTGGTGGAGGCAGCTCTAAGCTTTTTAATTTAAATTGTCTCTCTAATTTGAATGAATACACTTTAAATCCATTTACAAGGATCTATTGGAGGGCAAGTCTCATGCCAGCAGCCGCGGTAATTCCAGCTCCAGTAGCGTCCACTAAAGCTGCTGCAGTTAAAAAGCTTTTATAAGGATCGAGCTCGGCTGTCCACCGCAAGGCATCCTACTGCCAGTCCCAGCCCCTATGCCTTGGGGTGCCTCCTGATGCTCTTCACTAAGTATCCCATGGTCCCGAAGCATTTCCTTTGAAAAAATTAAGTGTCTAAACTACAGGTGGTGCAGCTTGCTTAACAGCCGGGATAATCCGCTCACTAGCAGACACTGCTACTAGGCACAAAGTATTTCCTGGGCTAGATGCAGTTAAAAATTTGTAATTAGATACTCTCGTTGGATGCTGAGAAAGCATTCCATAGAGTCTCCTGGCACGCCATATATGATTCTCTTAAAAAGCTTGGGGTAGGGGTCTAGGGGACCCTTTTATAGCCAAAATCACGGCCCTGTATCGCAATACGTCACCTAGGCTGAAGATAAATGGAACTGTAGCACCCTGAGGGCTCGGTTGCTACAGAGGTATTGCACCTCACCCAGAGGTGTGATATCTCACTCTCAGGTAAGGATGGAGTGTGGATCAGGACCCGACACCTGCATGCATTACACCACATTGCCGTGGGGCAGGGCGACCAATATGCCCCTGAGATGGGCACGACAGTCCCTGTCCCTGGCTGGAGTGGGGGGAGGGAACACTGAGGAAGGGGAACCCTGTAGTGCAGGAGCAGGGAGGAAGCAGTTCCTGGGTGCATTGAGAAGGGAGTATAAAAGGTGGGCACCATCTTAGTTCAGTGCAGAGGAGTCTAAGCAGAAGTGGCAGGGAGCAGGGGCTCTGCATGAGCTCTGCTCCGGAGGCGGGCCTAGTAACAGAGGCCCAGGCCTGGAAGAGGGAGAAGGAAGGAAGAGGAGCGGAGAAGGCTCCAGGAACGAGGAATGAAGGGATCCCAGGGGTGCGGACGGGCGAGTCGCCACCGCACGCCCGAATCCACCTGCGTGGAGGGGTCAGGCAAAGGGGGAGACCGGTCCCCGAACTAGTGGAGGCAGGAAACGACCCTCAGCTAGAAACCGGAGGCTCTGACATTTTATGTGGCGCAGCCCCTCGCTATACCCGCTAGGAAGGCACCACATAGGGTCAGGGAAACTGGCGCCAAGTTTACCAAGAGGAGGCCCGAGGCAGCCGGACAGAAGTGTTGGTAAGAAAGGCCAGACAAAGGACACACAAAGGGGGTCCTGTGAAGTGCTCCAAAGTTATCTGGGAGTTGTCTGAGCCCCTCACCTGGTGAGCACAGTACGACGTGGGCAGCCGTTACCTGCAGACGTGGTCTGGATAATAAGAACTGTGAGTAAAGGCCCTGAACTGCATCACTGACTCCGTGTCGTTACTGCTGCTGCCCTGCACCATCACCCCCATCCTCCGCATACACTGCCCTGAGGCTATACTCCTCCCGTGGGGAGTTATGCTACGCTCTGCTGCACCCACAACAGCAGCCTCAGCGGTCTGCCCTGGAGCGGCGGTTCACTCTGACCGCAATCCACGGGTGGCGTAGTCGGACATTTAAACATCAAAACCACATAAATAGTTCCGCCACTGGTTTGACCGCCCTGAGCCACGGAACTGGGTCGCCGCCACGAAGACTACAACCACCAGCATCCACCAAAAAGGGTCCGGCTCCGGGTGTCCCAAGGCCCAGGGGGTGCGTCAGAACATTTTCATCACCTTTCACAATCACCAATGGGACAAGGCAGTGATGTCCTCTGTCCCCTCTCTTATACATCCTAGTGACGGAGCACCTGCTCTCATCAATTCGCCATAACCCCAATATTAGGTGGATTGAGGTGGGAGGCACCGAGTACAAGTGCTCTCTATTTGCTGATGATGTCCTAGTATATATCACTCAATCACATATATCCATCCCTGCTGTTATGGCTGAAATAGATCACTTTGTTACATGGTAAAATTTTAAAATCAATGCAGCGAAGTCTGAGGCCCTCGATGTCTCCCTCCCCAAATCCATATAGGATTCCATCCAGTCCAACTTTCCCTTTGCCTGGCCCTCACAGGGTATCAAATACTTAGGAATTCCTATTCATAGAGACCTCTCCCATCTATGTTATCTTAATTTTGGGCCCTTTATTGAACAACTCCATACAGACCACGGTTGGCAAGTTAGAACTGTAAGATTCACTACGTGAACCACTGGTGTTTTGTGGAAAAGCACATGTACACTGCGTTCCAAATTATTATACAAAAAGTGTTTAGGAGTGATAAGGGAAGAATTTGTTTGTTTGTCAGTTAAACTCATTGATGGTGATGTGTGTCAGGGCTCTTTATATCACTGTAAGCAATTGCAGACACCTGTGCTAATTAGTTTGGCAGGTGTGTCCAATGAAAGGCAAGACTACTTAAGAAGGCTCTCTCACATTATTAAGCAGCCTACATTTTCTGCCAAAATGGGAAAGAAAAAGGATGTGTCGGCTGCTGAGAAGCAACAAATTGTGGAGTGTTTAGGTCAAGGCATGACTACAATCAACATTGTGCGATGATCAGGATGAAGTGTCTTGGCAATCAAGAAGTATGTAGCTGATTCACAGTACACACGTGTGCATGCTGATAAGGGCAAATTGAGGACTCTTTCCTACAGGCAATTACGTCAGGTTGAAAGAGCAGCGGCAAAAAAGCCTTGTCATAGCAGCAGACAAGTTTTTGAAGCTGCTTGTGCCTCCAACGTCCCCCGAACAACAAGATGCAGGGTCCTTCAGAGGTTTGCAGCTGTGCATGCGCCATCCTGTCGACCTCCTCTATCCACTTCACACAAGCAGAAACGGCTCCAGTGGGCCAAACATTACATGAAGACTGATTTCAAAACTGTTTTGTTCACGGATGAGTGCCGTGCAGCGCTCGATGGTCCAGATGGATGGAGTGGAGGATGGCTGGTTGATGGACACCCCACGCAAACACGGCTACAGCGCCAACAAGGAGGAGGTGGAGTAATGTTTTGGGCTGGAATCATGGGGAGAGAGATTGTCGGCCCCTTTAGGATCCCTGAAGGCGCTAAAGATGAACTCCATAATGTATGTGGATTTTCTCAAACAGCACTTCCTGCCATGGTTCAAGAAGAAGAACCGTGTATTTCACAGCAAGATCATTTTTCTGCATGATAATGCACCATCTCATGCTGCACATAAAACATCTGCATCTCTGGCTGATATGGGCATAAAAGGGGACAAACTTATGGTGTGACCCCCATGCTCCCCTGACCTCTACCCCATTCAGAACCTTTGGAGCATCATTAAAAGGAGTGTCTATGATGGCGGGAGGCAGTTCACATCTAAGCAACAGCTCTGGGAGGGTATTCTGTCCTCATGCAAAACAATTGAAACAGAAACCATCCAAAACCTGACAAATTCAATGGACGAGAGAGTTCAGAAGCTCCTTTCGAACAAGGGGTCCTATGTGAAAATGTAACATCACCTAGAATAAAGTTTTGAGTTGAAAACTGTTTGATTTCAGTTTCTAACAACCTGCTAATGCTTATAATTTCAAAAATGACCATTTTTTTGGTCTTTATTAAAATGAAAAGGTTGATCGAAAAGTTTGGGGGATCTAAGAGTGTGGCAACCCAGTAGTCATGATTACTTCGAATTCTGACAATATGAGGGTCATGATGCAGGTAGTGCAGCAAGAAGGCACTTATGTGCCTTGCGCATCTCGGAGCCCCAAAATTATTTTCCGGGCTAGATGCAGCTAAAAATTATTTTTAATTTTAAATCTGGTGAAGCTTTAGTATAGATGGCCTAATAGGATCAGTGCTGCACACTGCTACAAAGCCCAAATTATTTTCCAGTCAAGATACAGATAAACATGATTAGTAATTTGAAAGCTTAAAACGGTTGGTAGGGTGATTTTAACCAATCATCAAGCTTTTACTCTCCCCAGGATGACACAGGGGTAGAAAAGTCGTTTCGGATCCATGATTTGTTCATCTTTATGAACGTGAGTCTGTCTACATTATCAGTGGAGAGCCGCGTGCGCTTATCTGTCAGCACACCACCAGCAGCGCTGAACACACGTTCAGACAGAACGCTGGCTGCGGGGCATGACAAGATCTCCAAGGCGTAAGTGGCTAGCTCCGGCCATTTATCCAGATTGGAAGCCCAAAAAGAGCAAGGGTCCAGTGACACAGTCGTGGCTTCAATGTTTACTTGGAGATACTCCTGTACCATCGTCTCTAGGCGTTGACTATGTGTCAGACTTCTTGTCTCCTGTGGCCTTGCAAAGGATGGGCTAAAAAAGTGGTGAAATGATTCCGCAAAATTGATGTTACCAGCAGATACTGTGGTTCTGTTACGGTTTGAGTGCTGAACACTTGACGGTCCCACGGTTGGCAAGTTGGAACTGTGAGATTCACTACGTGCACCACTGGTATTTTGTGGAAAAGCACATGTAAGATTCTGCAACAGTCTCTGCTGATACTCCTGCATGCGTGCATCCCTTTCTATGGCAGGAATAATTTCTGCAAATTTACTTTTGTACCGGGGATCTAACAGTGTGGCAACCCAGTAGTCAGGATTATTTCTAATTCTCACAATTCGAGGGTCATGTTGCAGGTAGTGCAGCAAGAAGGCACTCATGTGTGTTGCGCATCCAGGAGCACCAAGTCCCTGTTGTGTTGGTGGCGAGGTAACAATCATGCTTCCTTCCTCTGTCTTCTCCCACCAACCTCGCACAACAGAAATGTGATCAAGGTCTCCCTCATCTGATGAGTCTTCCATCAGTTCGTCCTCCACTTCTTCCTGGGCTCCTGCACCTTCCTCACTAGTTTGGCTGCTACCATGCGCCCTGGTAAAACCATCTCCCCCACCCTCACATGCCTGCCGCCTTGGTGCTGCCGACCATCTGGACCTTGCAGATGTTAGCCCTTCCGCATACAACTCCTCCTCCTCTACTTCCTCCACCTCCTCTTGTGCCACCACCTGACTCCGAATTCTGTTTTACATGTGCTCCAGCATGTAAATCACCGGAATAGTCATGCTGATAATGGCATCGTCAGCACTAAACATCTTCGTCGCCATTTCAAAACTGTGCAGAAGGGTGCATAGGTCCCTGATCTGAGACCACTCCTCCAGCGTGATTTGCCCCACCTCTGAATCTCGTTGGCCCAGGCTATACGTCAGAACGTATTGCACCAGGGCTTGTCGGTGCTGCCACAGTCGCTGCAACATGTGCAGAGTTGAATTCCACCGGGTAGGCACATCGCATTTTAGCCGGTGAAGTGGCAGGCCCAACGACTTCTGTAGAGATGTAAGTCGCTGAGCTGCGGGATGCGAACGGCGGAAGTGAGCACACAGCGACCGTGCCCTCTGCAGAAGGCCATCTAGTCTGGGATAGTGGGCTAAAAATTGCTGGACAACCAGGTTCAACACGTGAGCCATACAAGGCACGTGTGTGACATTGCCCCGGCGAAGGGCCGCACCCAGGTTTGCAGCATTGTCGCACACGGCCTTCCCTGGTTTCAGGTCCAGTGGAGACAACCATTCATGAAATTGGTTCTCCAGAGCTGACCACAACTCCTCAGCTGTGTGACTCACATTTCCCAGACATTTCAATGTAAAAACCGCCTGATGACGTTGAGCCCTACTGCCAGCATAGTAAGGAGGTGTGCAGGATCCCTTCTGCGCAGTTAGAAAGCTTGTGGCATGACCAGACAGGCTTTGGGTGCAGGTGGAAGACCGAGAGGAGGTTGAGGAGGCAGAAGCAGTGGAGGAACTTTGACATAAAGAGGATTGACGCACAACTCGTGGGGACGGCAAGACTTGAACAGCAGCCCCTTGTCCTACTGTCACCATAGTTACCCAGTGCCCAGTCAGCGACATGTAACGCCCCTGTCCATGCCTACTCGTCCAAGTGTCTGTGGTGAAATGCACCCTGTCACACACAGAGTTTCTCAAAGAAGCGGTGATGTTGTGTGCGACATGCTGGTGGAGCGCAGGCACACCTTTCTTTGAGAAGTAGTGCCGACTGGGCATCTGGTACTGGGGCACTGCGACGGACATAAGGTCTCGAAAATCCTCTGTGTCCACCAGGCGGAAAGGCAGCATTTCTGTAGCCAAGAGCTTGCAGATGGTGAAATTCAACCTCTTAGCTTTCTCATGGCTAGGAGGAAATGGTCTTTTACTTGTCCACATCTGAGGGACCGAGGGCTGGCTATTGTGCTTAGACGGGGTTGATAAGGGTGTCCCCGGCAAACTGCCGGTCTGTGAGGAAGATGCAGGCAGACATGTTAGGTTGCCTTGATCCAAAGGTGGTGCTATCGATGTCGGACAGCGCTCAACACCAGCTGGTGTTACCACCTCCAAAGAAAATGATGACCTCCCAATCACGCTGGCTGTTGCGGGTAAAGAGGTGGCAGGTCTGCGCCCCAAAACAGGTGTGACTGCTGTCCCCCCAGTCACAGAGGATGAAGAGGCCGCGGATGCACAAGATATGGCAGACGGTGATTGGCCCGGCCGGCTAGGCCGCATTGTAGCACACTGAGCTTCCCACTGCAACTTATGCTTCATGTCCATGTGCCGGTTCATGCATGAAGTACTCAAACTATGTATTTTTTGGCCTCTACTTAGCTTTTGCTGACAAATGTTACAGATAACACGAGTTGGGTCATCTTTATCGATCTGAAAAAATGCCCAGGCTATGCAAGGCTTAGCAACCATGCGACCTGAAGAGCCACCACGACTTGTGGTGAGAGGCAGAGTTGTGTTTGAGGATGCAGTTGTTGACGTGCTTCCAGTACTACGTCTCTGTCCAGGAAGGCGCAACCTGACCTCGTCGTCACTAGCATCTTCCTCCACCTCCTCTGCTGACCTCATCTCTTGGCTGACTGTGGGTTGACAGTAAGTGGGATCTCCGACCTCATCATCATCACCCTGTGCGTTATCACACCCGTCGTCCTCAGAGCCAACCTGTTCCTGCCCTGACAAAAAACTAAAGTTGTCGCTCCAATCAGGTATTTGAGTCTTATCATCGTCTTCCTCATTGTCTCCACCAACAGGAGTTACAGTTTGGGAATGAGGGTCTACATTATGGTCAGAACCTTCTGCGTCTGGTCCTGGATCCGACTCATAAAGATTCTGGGCATCAGTGCAGATCATTTCCTCGTCTGGATTCACAGAAGCGCTGGAGTCGACCTCTGATTCCCAGGCTATAGTATGAGTAAACAGCTCTGCAGACTCAACCATCTGTTCTACCTCATACTCAGACGGGCAGCTGGAGATTTGGGAGCTGTGAGGAAGCAAGTGCGATTTGGGTGACACCTTTGAGGACTGGAGTATTTGTGATGTTGAAGTTGATGTGGAGTAGAGCCCACTTAAAGGAGCACTTGATATCCGTTGAAGCACCTGCTGTTTTTGTGCCTCATCTGGAATTTGTAGCGATTGGCGTGGCCGTAAGAAAGGGATCTTATCACATTGTCCGCTAAAAGAAGTAGACATTTTAGTTTGGCTGGAAGATGGTCTTTCTTCTGCAGATGTTACTGTTGCTTTAACACCTACCCCACGGACACAACCTTTTTTCCCCTTCCCAACACGCCTATTCCCCTTTCCACCAGCAGCAGGCCTTTTTCCACTCATTGGTGGACTAATTCACAACTCTGGAGTTGTTTGCACAAAAAAACAATGGATGGTAACCGAACAGAGCTGAGTGGCCAAACTGTGGTATTAGGCCAAAACTATTGGCTGGGTTAGATGCAGAAAAAAATTATTTTGAATTTGCAACCTGATGGAGGTCAGTATAGATGGACTAATACAAATAGTCCCACACACTGCTAGAAGCCCAAATATTTTTTCAGAGGTACTGTAGATGCAGATAAAAATTATTTTTAATTTGCAACCTGATGGAGGTCAGTATAGATGGACTAATAGACCAAGTCCCACACACTGCTAGAAGCCCAAATATTTTTTCAGAGCTAGATGCAGAAAAAAATTATATTCAATTTGCAACCTGCTGGAGGTCAGTATAGAAGGACTAATAGAACAAGTCCCACACACTGCTAGAAGCCCAAATATTTTTTCAGAGCTAAATGAAGAAAAAAATTATTTTTAATTTGCAACCTGATGGAGGTCAGTATAGATGGACTAATAGACCAAGTCCCACACACCGCTAGAAGCCCAAATATTTTTTCAGAGCTAGATGCAGAAAAAAATTATTTTTAATTTGCAACCTGATGGAGGTCAATATAGATGGACTAATAGACCAAGTCCCACACACTGCTAGAAGCCCAAATATTTTTTCAGAGCTAGATGCAGAAAAAAATTATTTTTAATTTGCAACCTGATGGAGGTCAGTATAGATGGACTAATAGACCAAGTCCCACACACCGCTAGAAGCCCAAATATTTTTTCAGAGCTAGATGCAGAAAAAAATTATTTTTAATTTGCAACCTGATGGAGGTCAGTATAGATGGACTAATAGACCAAGTCCCACACACTGCTAGAAGCCCAAATATTTTTTCAGAGCTAGATGCAGAAAAAAATTATTTTTAATTTGCAACCTGATGGAGGTCAGTATAGATGGACTAATAGACCAAGTCCCACACACCGCTAGAAGCCCAACTATTTTTTCAGAGCTAGATGCAGAAAAAAATTATATTCAATTTGCAACCTGCTGGAGGTCAGTATAGAAGGACTAATAGAACAAGTCCCACACACTGCTAGAAGCCCAAATATTTTTTCAGAGCTAAATGAAGAAAAAAATTATTTTTAATTTGCAACCTGATGGAGGTCAGTATAGATGGACTAATAGACCAAGTCCCACACACTGCTAGAAGCACAAATATTTTTTCAGAGCTAGATGCAGAAAAAAATTATTTTTAATTTGCAACCTGATGGAGGTCAGTATAGATGGACTAATAGACCAAGTCCCACACACTGCTAGAAGCCCAAATATTTTTTCAGAGCTAGATGCAGAAAAAAATTATTTTTAATTTGCAACCTGATGGAGGTCAGTATAGATGGACTAATAGACCAAGTCCCACACACCGCTAGAAGCCCAACTATTTTTTCAGAGCTAGATGCAGAAAAAAATTATATTCAATTTGCAACCTGCTGGAGGTCAGTATAGAAGGACTAATAGAACAAGTCCCACACACTGCTAGAAGCCCAAATATTTTTTCAGAGCTAAATGAAGAAAAAAATTATTTTTAATTTGCAACCTGATGGAGGTCAGTATAGATGGACTAATAGACCAAGTCCCACACACTGCTAGAAGCCCAAATATTTTTTCAGAGCTAGATGCAGAAAAAAATTATTTTTAATTTGCAACCTGATGGAGGTCAGTATAGATGATCTAATAGACCAAGTCCCACACACTGCTAGAAGCCCAAATATTTTTTCAGAGCTAGATGCAGAAAAAAATTATTTTTAATTTGCAACCTGATGGAGGTCAGTATAGATGGACTAATAGACCAAGTCCCACACACCGCTAGAAGCCCAACTATTTTTTCAGAGCTAGATGCAGAAAAAAATTATATTCAATTTGCAACCTGCTGGAGGTCAGTATAGAAGGACTAATAGAACAAGTCCCACACACTGCTAGAAGCCCAAATATTTTTTCAGAGCTAAATGAAGAAAAAAATTATTTTTAATTTGCAACCTGATGGAGGTCAGTATAGATGGACTAATAGACCAAGTCCCACACACTGCTAGAAGCCCAAATATTTTTTCAGAGCTAGATGCAGAAAAAAATTATATTCAGTTTGCAACCTGATGGAGGTCAGTATAGATGGACTAATAGAATGATGCTATGCCCAAAAGATTTTACTTCACTAGGTGCAGTAAAAAAATTGGTATTCTATACACAGGTGGTATATCTTGCAACACAGATAGGCTACTCCACTGACTAACACACTCTGCAATAGGCCAAAAAGGATTAGCTTTGCTAGATTCAGCCAAATGCTGTGAAAAAAACTTGCACAGCACTGGCACAGACCTGCCTGGCAAAAACTGATAGGAACTCATGTAACCTAGTCCTGAAAAGGACTCCAATTACAATTAGTCTTTACTCCCACAACCTATCTATTTAAGAGCACAGACCTCCCTGATAAAAGTCGTAGGAAATGCTGTAACCTAGTCCTTAAAAGGACTGCAATCACAACTATTCCCTACTCCCAAGCTATCTGTATATTTGTGCGAAAATTGGCTTGAAATTAACAAGGTATAGCGCACACAGCAACAGCGGTGCCGTCTAACACGCAGCTGCAGCAGTGAGAAAATGGTCGCGACGGGGAAAATGGCTTGGTCTTATAGGGCAAGGACATGTGACATACACTGCCAATGACACATGCCCTTGCTTGTGTGAAAAAAAGCACTTCGCTCCGTGTGTGCGCTGCTGATAGGCTGACAGATTGCACCTCCCCACTGCAAATGCGGGAAAGAGAAAAAAAAATGGAGATCTTCATTGTTCCTGCAGAGATCCATCCCCTGCCCCTCCCCCCGCCCCGCTGTACACTCAAACTGCGTATTAACATTAATTTTCATCAATACTGAGAAAAAATCCAGTTATGATTTTGGTGCACGAACAGTTATCGAACATAACCTCGAACAGCCGAATTTTTCTCAAATTGTTCGTGTTCGCCGAACGGCTCGAACACCGCCCAAAACAGCTCGAATTTGAGATTGGCGAACAGTTCGAGCAGAACAATGCTCATCTCTAATCACCAGCGCTGCGGCAGTTCGCTGAGGCCGGTGTTAAGGCAGCTTGGGTGGTATAGCTCCCCACAGGTGGAGCTGGGCCTCAGGGCAGTGTAAATGTAGGGATGCAGGACAGAGGGGACCCAGCCGGGTCTGAAGAAGGATTGGCAACCACACACAGTTCACTTCAGTACCTTTTACTGGTGGAAATTCAGGCACATTCCGGAGCACTATAGGGTGAAGGGTGCATATCAGGATTCTCCCCAGTGAGCAGGTATAGGGCCTCCTGTTTCTTGCCTTTGTGTAGTAAGTTTCTGACCTGCCTGGAGCTAGGCCTAACTTTGTCACTGTCCTGCACCTGCTGATCTTCTGATAGGGCCTTCTCTTGGAGTTCACACTCCCTGCTTGCGGGGCCTCCGTGACTCCTGGCTCTGGTACGTATCAGCTCTTGGGTGATCCTGGGACCTGAAGTCTTCCAGGGAATCCGGTTGTCTCTACAGGGGAATATATGGCCCTGTAGACGCGGACCCGGTGTCCGGTATATGTTTCTGGGGTGAGCTTGTACAGCTCCTCTGCCCCCAATGCTACTCACTCCACTAGCCTTCAGCCTACTCGGGGCCCTCACTAGGCTATACACACTAGCAGCTGGCAGGCTGCGCTTCACCGCTCTTATGGCGTTGGTACACCTTAAGCTCACTAACCTGAGCTACTTGAGTCTAGCTTGGCCTACCTCTGCAGACTGACTCCTGCAGGAACTGGCTGCAGACCTGTTTCTGTGTCTGAGCCTACACTAAAACACAACTAGACTGTTCTGCTCTGTGGCTGCAGCAGACTCACAGGCTGTACTTGCAGGAGCTTCCTGCTTTGTTCTGACTGCCTAACTCCACCCTCCGTATATATATGTCCCTATCCGGGCTCCGTCTGGTGGTCTGAGGTAGGGTGGAGGTGTGTGTATGCTCTGAGGGCCTCTTGTGGAGAAATCCGTCCAAGCACCCCTCTAGGATCTGTGGCACTATTGCGCAGCAGGGCGCCACACATCCTCTATATATTACAGCGCACAGAACAGATCCTCTATATACTACACCACACAGGAGAGCCGACAGATACTCTATACACTACACCACACGGGACACATCCTCTATATACTACACCACACAGGACACATCCTCTATATACTACACCACACGGGACACATCCTCTATATACTACACCACAAGTGACACATCCTCTATATACTACACCACACAGGAGAGCCGACAGATCCTCTATACACTACACCACACGGCACAGATCCTCTATATACTACACCACATGGGACAGATCCTCTATATACTACACCACACAGGACAGATCCTCTATATACTACACCACACAGGAGAGCCGACAGATCCTCTATACACTACACCACACGGGACAGATCCTCTATATACTACACCACACAGGAGAGCCGACAGATCCTCTATACACTACACCACACGGGACAGATCCTCTGGATACTACACATCATGTGACACATCCTCTATATACTACACCACAAGGGACACATCCTCTATATACTACAGCGCACAGGACAGATCCTCTATATACTACACCACACAGGAGAGCTGACAGATCCTCTATATACTACACCACAAGGGACACATCCTCTATATACTACACATCATGTGACACATCCTCTATATACTACACCACATGGGACACATCCTCTATATACTACACCACACGGGACACATCCTCTATATACTACACCACACGGGACAGATCCTCTATATACTACACCACACGGGACACATCCTCTATATACTACAGCGCACAGGACAGATCCTCTATATACTACACCCCACAGGAGAGCCGACAGATCCTCTGTACACTACACCACACGGGACACATCCTCTATATACTACAGCGCACAGGACAGATCCTCCATATACTACACCACACAGGAGAGCTGACAGATCCTCTATATACTACACCACAAGGGACACATCCTCTATATACTACGCATCATGTGACACATCCTCTATATACTACACCACACGGGACACATCCTCTATATACAACACCACACGGGACACATCCTCTATATACTACACCACACGGGACAGATCCTCTATATACACTGTAACATACCTGGTGGCGGGCTTGCATGGTGCACCATCTCTCACTATGCAAGATTGCAAACTTGATCTTCAGTCCAGTCTGCTAGCCTGGCTTCTATTCATGCTGTCTGTTTGTCTCTGTTCTGACTGCTTAGGGCAGCAGCCCGGTTACTTCCTGTTTTTTGTAGCTGTTGTGGGCACACCCCTAATGCGTCCTGAGCCTATTGCTGTCTGTTACTGGATATTTAAACCAGCTCCACCTTGAAGCTGGTGCCTGAGCAACTCTTATCCTCCGAGGGCTTCTTGCCTGATGTGCCCGGTCCTGTTCTGTTTTTCCTGCCTGTCCGCCTTCCTGGAGGCTGTATTCCCAGGCCTGTCTGAACACGCTCCTAGCCTGTTCGTCCCGCCTTCTGGGGGCCGCATACCCAGACCTGTTATCTGTGTCTTCTAGCCTGTTTGTCCGCCATTCTGGGGGCCGCATACCCAGACTCGCTCCTGTATCTCGCTGCAGTGTCAGTTCCTGTCTGAACACTCAGTTCCTGTCTGAACACTCTCCAAGCCTGTTACCTGTTTTTCTCTATGTCCGTACCTTCCCTTTTTCTGCAGAGTCTGAACCTGCACCTAACTCCTACTCGTTGTCGCTGTACTTCCGTTTGTGAGTTTAGAGTCCACTCGCTACTTCATTGCAAGTATCTTGTGTATATCTGGTTCTGCCTTTCCCTTCCAGTCTGTTCCGTGTGAACAGAGCCCTGTCCCCTCTTCTCTGCCTTGCTCACCGCTCCGGCGGTTCCTGCCTGCTCTGCCTTGCTCACCACTCCAGTGGTTCCTGCCTGCTTTGCCTTGCTCACCGCTCCGGCGGGTCCTGCCTGCTCTGCCTTGCTCACCACTCGAGCGGTTCCTGCCTGCTCTGCCTTGCTCACCGCTCCGGCGGGTCCTGCCTGCTCTGCCTTGCTCACCACTCCGGCGGCTCCTGTCTGCTCTGCCTTGCTCACCACTCCGGCGGTTCCTGCCTGCTCTGCCTTGCTCACCGCTCCAGCGGTTCCTGCCTACTCTGCCTTGCTCACTGCTCCGGCGGTTCCTGCCTGCTCTGCCTTGCTCACCGCTCCGGCGGTTCCTGCCTGCTCTGCCTTGCTCACCGCTCCGGCGGTTTCTCCCTGCTCTGCTTGCTCACAGCTCCAGCGGTACCTCTCTGCTCCACCTTTCCCACCACTCCGGCGGTACCTCTCTGCTCTGCTTGTCTACCGCATCTGCGGTTCTGTTCCTGTATCCCAGTCTGTACTGGACTCTATCCAGCCTGTGGTCCAACCTGCTAGTTCCTCCCCGTCTGCACGCCAGCCGCACTGGTCAGTACCCTCCTGTCTGCATAACAGCCGTGCCTGCCAGTATCCTCCTGTCTGCACTCCAGCCGTGCATGCCAATACCCACCTGTCTGTGTGCAAGCCTAACCCGCCTGTTCCTGTATTCCCCGGTGTGGGTCAACAGCCGTGTCCGGGATCTGGCCTGGAGTAGCACCTGGTCCCACTGCTCGGTTCCTCCCTGGTGCACTGGCGTCGTTAGCCGTCGTGCGAACTTGGTCGGATCGGGTTGATACTTAGTTACGCCCCTCCAGACACTCTCCGGTTCATGGCACAGTGGAATCACTAAATCACGGACATGCCAGTCAGCCCAGGTGTGTGCATAACATACTACACAACACGGGACACATCCTCTATATATTACACCACACGGGACACATCCTCTATATACTACAGCGCACAGGACAGATCCTCTATATACTACACCACACGGGACACATCCTCTATATACTACACCACACGGGACACATGCTCTATATACTACACCACACGGGACACATCCTCTATATACTACACCACACGGGACACATCCTCTATATACTACACCACTCGGGACACATGCTCTATACACTACACCACACGGGACAGATCCTCTATATACTACACCACACGGGACACATCCTCTATACACTACACCACACGGGACAAATCCTCTATATACTACACCACACGGGACACATCCTCTATATACTACACCACACGGGACACATCCTCTATATACTACACCACACGGGACACATCCTCTATATACTACACCACACGGGACAGATCCTCTATATACTACACCACACGGGACACATCCTCTATATACTACACCACACGGGACACATCCTCTATATACTACAGCGCACTGGACATTTCCTCTATATACTGGAGCTGTGTGATGGCTTATTTTTGCCTTGGCTAGATGATGCTTTTATTAGTCCAATTTTGGGTGAAATACATATACACTGCACAGTACCACTTCTCCTGTCCTGAATAGTGGATGTAATTCTCAGTATCTGTATTATTCTGTATATATACACTGCACAGTACCACTTCTCCTGTCCTGTATAGTGGATGTAATTCTCAGTATCTATATTATTCTGTATATTATACTGGGTGTAATTCTCAGTATCTGTATTATTCTGTATATTATACTGGGTGTCATTCTCAGTATCTGTATTATTCTGTGTGTATACACTGCACAGTACCACTTCTCTTGTCCTGTATAGTGGATGTAATTCTCAGTATCTGTATTATTCTGTATATATACACTGCACAGTACCACTTCTCTTGTCCTTTATAGTGGATGTAATTCTCAGTATCTGTATTATTCTGTATATAAACACTGCACAGTACCACTTCTCCTGTCCTGAATTGTGGATGTAATTCTCAGTATTTGCATTATTCTGTATATATACACTGCACAGTACCACTTCTCTTGTCCTGTATAGTGGATGTAATTCTCAGTATCTGTATTATTCTGTATATATACACTGCACAGTACCACTTCTCCTGTCCTGAATAGTGGATGTAATTCTCAGTATCTGTATTATTCTGTATATATACACTGCACAGTACCACTTCTCCTGTCCTGTATAGTGGATGTAATTCTCAGTATCTGTATTATTCTGTATATATACACTGCACAGTACCACTTCTCTTGTCCTGTATACTGGGTGTCATTCTCAGTATCTGTATTATTCTGTATATATACACTGCACAGTACCACTTCTCTTGTCCTGTATAGTGGATGTAATTCTCAGTATCTGTATTATTCTGTATATATACACTGCACAGTACCACTTCTCCTGTCCTGAATCGTGGATGTAATTCTCAGTATTTGTATTATTCTGTATATATACACTGCACAGTACCACTTCTCTTGTCCTGTATACTGGGTGTAATTCTCAGTATCTGTATTATTCTGTATATTATACTGGGTGTAATTCTCAGTATCTGTATTATTCTATATATTATACTGGGTGTCATTCTCAGTATCTGTATTATTCTGTATATATACAATGCACAGTACCAGTTCTCTTGTCCTGTATACTGGGTGTAATTCTCAGTATCTGTATTATTCTGTATATTATACTGGGTGTCATTCTTAGTATCTGTATTATTCTGTATATATACACTGCACAGTACCACTTCTCCTGTCCTGTATACTGGGTGTAATTCTCAGTATCTGTATTATTCTGTATACTAGATGGTGGCCCGATTCGAACGCATCGGGTATTCTAGAATAGGTATGCGGCCGACGGGGCGCAATTAGCAGAGCGCCGTTTAAATTTGGCGCCCAAATCGCTGATTGGTCGCGTTCGGCAACCGCGACCAATCAGCAAAGCGGTGTTTAAATTTGGCGGCAATATCGGTGATTGGTCGCGGGCGGCGGCCGCGACCAATCTGCGAACCGTGTTAGTGAGGACTGGAGAGCGTGTTTAAATTTGGCACCAAAATCGCTGATTAGTCGCGACCAATCAGCAGAGCGGTGTTTAAATTTGGCGCCAATACTGCTGATTGGTCGCGGCCGCCGACCGCGACCAATCAGCAAAGCGATGCAGCGCGGGGTTTAAATTTGGCCCCAAAGTCGCTGATTAGTCGCGTCTGACGGCCGCGACCAATCAGCGATTTTGGCGCAAAATTTAAACAACGCTCTGTTGATTGGTCGTGGCCGTCATACGCGACTAATCAGTGACTTTGGGGCCAAATTTAAACCCCGCTCTGCATCGCTCTGCTGATTGGTCGCGGTCGCCGGCCTCGACCAATCAGCAGAGCGTTGTTTAAATTTGGCGCCAATCTCGCTGATTAGTCGCGGATGGCGGCCGCGACCAATCAGCAGAGCGGTGTTTGAATTTGGCGCCAAAATCGCTGATTGGTCGCGGGCGGCGGCCGCGACCAATCAGCGAACCGTGTTAGTGAGGAATGGAGAGCGTGTTTAAATTTGGCACCAAAATCGCTGATTAGTCGCGACCGCGACCAATCAGCAAAGAGGTGTTTAAATTTGGCAACAATACTGCTGATTGGTCGCGGCATTTGTGTTAAAATCGCTGATTGGTCGCTGGCGCTGCCCGCGACCAATCACCAATTTGGGCGCCAAATTTAAATATCGGACGCGACCAATCACCAATCTTGGCTCCAGATTTAAACACCGCTGTGCTGATTGGTCGCGGCCGATATTTAAAATTGGCGCCCAAATCGGTGATTGGTCGCGGGCAGCGCCAGCGACCAATCAGCGATTTTTAACACAAATGTCCGGATCTTTGTAACACCATGCGCATACTGTGGGGAGATCAGCGGTTAGGGTGTGAAGGGAGGACCGGGGAGCGGCGCTGCGGGTCGGGATACTTCTGCTGCGAGCAGTCGCTCATGTCCCGGGTTCTCACAGCGGAAGTAGCCGCACAGGCAGCGGCGCTCCCCGGTCCTCACTAATACGATTCCGCTCCCCGCTCCTCACCAATATGATTCGCTGATTGGTTGCGCTCTCCGCACGCGACCAATCAGTGATCTTGGCGCTAAAGTTAAACACCGCTCTGCTGATTGGTCGCGGCCGCTGCCCGCGACCAATCACCGATTTGGGCGCCAAATTTAAATATCGGCCGCGACCAATCAGTACAGCGGTGTTTAAATGTGGAGCCAAGTTCGGTGATTGGTCGCGGCCGATATTTAAATTTGGCGCCCAAATCGGTGATTGGTCGCGGGCACCGCCGGCGACCAATCAGCGATTTTTAACACAAATGTCCGGATCTTTGTAAAACCATGCGGATACTGTGGGGACATCAGCGGCTAGGGTGTGAAGGGAGGACCGGGGAGCGGCGCTGCGGGTAGGGATACTTCTGCTGCGAGCGCCCTCTCATGTCCCGGGTTCTCGCAGCGAAAGTATCCGCACATTCATGCGGCTAGGGTGTGAAGGGAGGACTGGGGAGCGGCGCTGACATCCAATTGGTCGCGGCCGCTATTTAAATGTGCCGCACAAATCGGTGATTGGGCGCGGTCTTGGCCCGCGACCAATCACTGATCTTGCGGCTAAAGTTAACCACTACTGTGCTCATTGGTCGCGGACGCTGCCCGCGACCAATCACCCATTTGGGCGCCAAATTTAAATATCGGCCGCGACCAATCACCGATCTTGGCTCCAGATTTAAACACCGCTGTGCTGATTGGTCGCGGCCGATATTTAAATGTTGCGCCCAAATCGGTGATTGGTCGCGGGCAGCGTCGGCGACCAATCAGCACAGCGGTATTTAAATCTGGAGCCAAGATCGGTGATTGGTCGGGTCCGAAGACCGCGACCAATCATCGAATCGTCTTGGTGAGGACCGGGGAGCGGCGCTGCCTATGCGGTTACTTCCGCTGCGAGAACCCGGGACATGAGCGGGCGCTCGCAGGAGAAGTATCCCGACCTGCAGCGCCGCTCCCCGGTCCTCTCTTCCGCATGGAGGTCAGCGACGCCGGCGGTCCTTCCGCTGCTACCGGCCGGGAGATGAGCGCCTCGCGCCGCTCATCTCCCGGCTGCATCTCCGTCCCGCAGATGGGTCCGGCGGTCGGGTTCCTTCTGCTGTTGCCAGCCGGGAGATGAGCGCCTCGCGGCGCTCATCTCCCGGCTGCATCGCCGCTCAGCTCCGTCCCGCAGATGAGCCGCTAACGGCCGCCATCTTTTTTCAGAAATCCCGCGGTGCTGATTGGCTGCTGCCGGACCAATGAGCGACGCGGGATTTCCTGGACAGACAGACACATAGACACACAGACACACAGACAGACAGACGGGATAAGACGATTATATATATAGACTAGATGGTGGCCCGATTCTAATGCATCAGGTATTCTAGAATAGGTATGCGGCCGACCGGGTGCAATCAGCAGAGCTGTGTTTAAATTTGGGGCCAAAATCGCTGATTGGTCGCGTTCGGCAACCGCGACCAATCAGCAAAGCGGTGTTTAAATTTGGCGGCAATATCGATGATTGGTCGCGGACGGCGGCCGCGACCAATCAGCAGTGCGGTGTTTAAATTTGGCACCAAAATCGCTGATTAGTCGCGACCGCGACCAATCAGCAAAGAGGTGTTTAAATTTGACGACAATAGTGCTGATTGGTCGCGGCCGGTGGTTGCGACCAATCAGCAGAGTGAGGTTTACATTTGGCGCCAATACTGCTGATTGGTCACGGCCGACAACCGCGACCAATCAGCAGAGCGGTGTTTAAATTTTGCGCCAATCTCGCTGATTGTTCGCGGCTGGCGGCCGCGACCAATCAGCAGAGCAGGGTTTAAATTTGGCACCAATAATGCTGATGGGTCGCGGCCGGCGACCGCGACCAATCAGCAGAGCGTTGTTTAAATTTGGCACAAAAAACGCAGATTGGTCGAGGCCGGTGGTTGCGACCAATCAGCAGAGTGAGGTTTAAATTTGGCGCCAATACTGCTGACTGGTCACGGCCGACAACCGCGACCAATCAGCAGAGCGGTGTTTAAATTTTGCGCCAATACTGCTGATTGATCTCGGCCAGCGACCGCGATCAATCAGCAGAGCGTTGCTTAAATTTGGCGCCAATCTCGTTGATTGGTCGCGGCTGGAGTCCGCAACCAATCAGCAGAGCATTGTTTAAACTTGGCGCCAATCTCGCTGATTGGACGCGTCCGGCGTCCGCGTCCAATCAGCACAGCAGTATTTAAATGTGGCGCCCAAATCGGTGATTGGTTGCGGGCAGCGGCCGTGACCAATCAGCAGAGCGGTGTTTAACTTTAGCACCAAGATCACTGATTGGTCGGGTGTGGAGAGCGCGACCAATCAGCGAATCGTATTGGTGAGGAGCGGGGAGCGGAATTGTATTAGTGAGGACCGGGGAGCGCCGCTGCCTGTGCGGCTACTTCCGCTGCGAGAACCCGGGACATGAGCGGGCGCTCGGAGCAGAAGTATCCCGACCCGCAGCGCCGCTCCCCGGTCCTCCCTTCACACCCTAGCCGCTGATGTCCCCACAGTATCCGCATGGTGTTACAAAGGTCCGGACATTTGTGTTAAAAATCGCTGATTGGTCGCTGGCGCTGCTCGCGACCAATCACCGATTTGGGCGCCAAATTTAAATATCGGCCGCGACCAATCACCGATCTTGGCTCCACATTTAAACACCGCTGTGCTGATTGGTCGCCGACGCTGGGCGCGACCAATCACTGATTTTGGCGCCACATTTAAATTTAAATAGCGGCCGCAACCAATTGGATGTCACCGCCGCTCCCCGGTCCTCCCTTCACACCCTAGCCGCATGGATGTCAGCGCCGCTGTCTGTGCGGATAGTTCCGCTGCAAGAACCCGGGACATGAGCGGGCGCTCGCAGCAGAAGTGTCCCGACCCGCAGCGCTGCTCCCCGGTCCTCCCTTCACACCCTAGCCGCTGATGTCCCCACAGTATCCGCATGGTGTTACAAAGGTCCGGACATTTGTGTTAAAAATCGCTGATTGGTCGTTGGCGCTGGCCGCGACCAATCACCGATCTTGGCGGCAAATTCAAACACCTCTGTGCTGATTGGTCGCCGACGCTGTGCGCGACCAATCACCGATTTTGGCGGCACATTTAAATAGCGTCCGCGACCAATCAGTACAGCGGTTTTTAAATGTGGAGCCAAGATCGGTGATTGGTCGCGGCCGATATTTAAATTTGGCGCCCAAATCGGTGATTGGTCGCGGGCAGCGCCAGCGACCAATCAGCGATTTTTAACACAAATGTCCAGACCTTTGTAACACCATGCGGATACTGTGGGGACATCAGCGGCTAGGGTGTGAAGGGAGGACCGGGGAGCGGCGCTGCGGGTCGGGATACTTCTGCTCCGAGCGCCCGCTCATGTCCCGGGTTCTCGGAGCGGAAGTATCCGCACAGGCAGCGGCGCTGACATCCATGCGGCTAGGGCGTGAAGGGAGGACCGGGGAGCGGTGCTGACATCCAATTGGTCGCGGCCGCTATTTAAATGTGCCGCACAAATCGGTGATTGGTCGCCGACTTGGCCCGCGACCAATCACTGATCTTGCGGCCAAAGTTAAACAGTACTGTGCTGATTGGTCGCGGACGCTGCCCGCGACCAATCACCGATTTGGGCGCCAAATTTAAATATCGGCCACGACCAATCACCGATCTTGGCTCCACATTTAAACACCGCTGTGCTGATTGGTCGCCGACGCTGGGCACGACCAATCACCGATTTTGGCGCCAGATTTAAATAGCGTCCGCGACCAATCCGCACAGCCGTGTGGAGCCAAGATCGGTGATTTGTCGTGGCCGATATTTGAATGTGGCGCCCAAATCGGTGATTGGTCGCGGGCAGCATCCGCGACCAATCAGCACCGTAGTGTTTAACTTTTGCGGCAAGATCCGTGATTGGTCGTGGGACAAGACCGCGACCAATCACCGATTTGTGCGGCACTTTTAAATAGCGTCCGAGACCAATTGGATGTCAGCGCCGCTCCCCCGTCCTCCCTTCACACCATAGCCGCATGGATGTCAGCGGCGCTGCCTGTGCGGATAGTTCCGCTCCGATAACCCGGGACATGAGCGGGCGCTGGCAGAAGAAGTATCCCGACCCGCAACGCCGCTCCCCGGTCCTCCCTTCACACCCTAGCCGCTGATGTCCCCACAGTATCCGCATGGTGTTACAAAGGTCCGGACATTTGTGTTAAAAATCGCTGATTGGTCGCTGGCACTGCCCGCGACCAATCACCGATTTGGGCGCCAAATTTAAATATCGGCCGCGACCAATCACCGATCTTGGCTCCACATTTAAACACCGCTGTGGTGATTGGTCGCGGCCGATATTTAAATTTGGCGCCCAAATCGGTGATTGGTCGCGGGCAGCGTCGGCGACCAATCAGCACAGCGGTGTTTAAGTTTTGCGCTAAGATCAGTGATTGGTCGGGTCCGAAGACCCCGACCAATCATCGAATCGTCTTGGTGAGGACCGGGGAGCGGCGCTGCCTGTGCGGCTACTTACGCTGCGAGAACCCGGGACATCGCGGGCGCTCGCAGCAGAAGTATCCCGACCTGCAGCGCTGGTCCCCGGTCCTCCCTTCCACATGGAGGTCAGCGGCGCCGGCAGTCCTTCCGCTGCTACCGGCCGGGAGATGAGCGCCTCGCGCCGCTCATCTCCCGGCTGCATCTCCTTCCCGCAGATGGGTCCGGCGGTCGGGTTCCTTCTGCTGTTGCCGGCCGGGAGATGAGCGCCTCGCGGCACTCATCTCCCGGCTGCATCGCCGCTCAGCTCCGTCCCGCAGATGAGCCGCTAACGGCCGCCATCTTTTTTTAGAAATCCCCCGGCGCTGATTGGCCGCTGCCGGACCAATGAGCGACGCGGGATTTCCTGGACAGACAGACACACCGACAAACACACAGACAGACAGACAGACAGACAGACAGACGGGATAAGATGATTATATATATAGATATACACTGCACAGTACCACTTCTCTTGTCCTGTATAGTGGATGTAATTCTCAGTATCTGTATTATTCTGTATATATACACTGCACAGTACCACTTCTCTTGTCCTGTATACTGGGTGTCATTCTCAGTATCTGTATTATTCTGTATATATACTCTGCACAGTACTACTTCTCTTGTCCTGTATACTGGGTGTAATTCTCAGTATCTGTATTATTCTGTATATATACACTGCACAGTGCCACTTCTCTTGTCCTGTATACTGGGTGTCATTCTCAGTATCTGTATTATTCTGTATATATACACTGCACAGTGCCACTTCTCTTGTCCTGTATACTGGGTGTCATTCTCAGTATCTGTATTATTCTGTATATTATACTGGGTGTCATTCTCAGTATCTGTATTATTCTGTATATATACTCTGCATAGTACTACTTCTCTTGTCCTGTATACTGGGTGTAATTCTCAGTATCTGTATTATTCTGTATATATACACTGCACAGTACCACTTCTCCTGTCCTGTATACTGGGTGTAATTCTCAGTATCTGTATTATTCTGTATATATACACTGCACAGTACCACTTCTCCTGTCCTGTATACTGGGTGTCATTCTCAGTATCTGTATTATTCTGTATATATACACTGCACAGTACCACTTCTCCTGTCCTGTATACTGGGTGTCATTCTCAGTATCTGTATTATTCTGTATATATACACTGCACAGTACCACTTCTCCTGTCCTGTATACTGGGTGTCATTCTCAGTATCTGTATTATTCTGTATATATACTCTGCACAGTACTACTTCTCCTGTCCTGTATACTGGGTGTCATTCTCAGTATCTGTATTATTCTGTATATATACACTGCACAGTGCCACTTCTCTTGTCCTGTATACTGGGTGTCATTCTCAGTATCTGTATTATTCTGTATATATACTCTGCACAGTACTACTTCTCTTGTCCTGTATGCTGGGTGTAATTCTCAGTATCTGTATTATTCTGTATATATACACTGCACAGTACCACTTCTCTTGTCCTGTATACTGGGTGTCATTCTCAGTATCTGTATTATTCTGTATATATACTCTGCACAGTACTACTTCTCTTGTCCTGTATACTGGGTGTAATTCTCAGTATCTGTATTATTCTGTATATATACACTGCACAGTGCCACTTCTCTTGTCCTGTATACTGGGTGTCATTCTCAGTATCTGTATTATTCTGTATATATACACTGCACAGTGCCACTTCTCTTGTCCTGTATACTGGGTGTCATTCTCAGTATCTGTATTATTCTGTATATATACTCTGCACAGTACTACTTCTCTTGTCCTGTATACTGGGTGTAATTCTCAGTATCTGTATTATTCTGTATATTATACTGGGTGTCATTCTCAGTATCTGTATTATTCTGTATATATACTCTGCATAGTACTACTTCTCTTGTCCTGTATACTGGGTGTAATTCTCAGTATCTGTATTATTCTGTATATATACACTGCACAGTACCACTTCTCCTGTCCTGTATACTGGGTGTCATTCTCAGTATCTGTATTATTCTGTATATATACACTGCACAGTACCACTTCTCCTGTCCTGTATACTGGGTGTCATTCTCAGTATCTGTATTATTCTGTATATATACACTGCACAGTACCACTTCTCCTGTCCTGTATACTGGGTGTAATTCTCAGTATCTGTATTATTCTGTATATATACTCTGCACAGTACTACTTCTCCTGTCCTGTATACTGGGTGTCATTCTCAGTATCTGTATTATTCTGTATATATACACTGCACAGTGCCACTTCTCTTGTCCTGTATACTGGGTGTAATTCTCAGTATCTGTATTATTCTGTATATATACACTGCACAGTGCCACTTCTCTTGTCCTGTATACTGGGTGTCATTCTCAGTATCTGGATTATTCTGTATATATACACTGCACAGTACCACTTCTCCTGTCCTGTATACTGGGTGTCATTCTCAGTATCTGTATTATTCTGTATATATACTCTGCACAGTACTACTTCTCTTGTCCTGTATGCTGGGTGTAATTCTCAGTATCTGTATTATTCTGTATATATACACTGCACAGTACCACTTCTCTTGTCCTGTATACTGGGTGTCATTCTCAGTATCTGTATTATTCTGTATATATACTCTGCACAGTACTACTTCTCTTGTCCTGTATACTGTGTGTAATTCTCAGTATCTGTATTATTCTGTATATATACACTGCACAGTGCCACTTCTCTTGTCCTGTATACTGGGTGTCATTCTCAGTATCTGTATTATTCTGTATATATACACTGCACAGTACCACTTCTCTTGTCCTGTATACTGGGTGTCATTCTCAGTGTCTGTATTATTCTGTATATATACTCTGCACAGTACTACTTCTCCTGTCCTGTATACTGGGTGTAATTCTCAGTATCTGTATTATTCTGTATATATACACTGCACAGTGCCACTTCTCTTGTCCTGTATACTGGGTGTCATTCTCAGTATCTGTATTATTCCGTATATTATACTGGGTGTCATTCTCAGTATCTGTATTATTCTGTATATATACTCTGCATAGTACTACTTCTCTTGTCCTGTATACTGGGTGTAATTCTCAGTATCTGTATTATTCTGTATATATACACTGCACAGTACCACTTCTCCTGTCCTGTATACTGGGTGTCATTCTCAGTATCTGTATTATTCTGTATATATACACTGCACAGTACCACTTCTCCTGTCCTGTATACTGGGTGTCATTCTCAGTATCTGTATTATTCTGTATATATACACTGCACAGTACCACTTCTCCTGTCCTGTATACTGGGTGTAATTCTCAGTATCTGTATTATTCTGTATATATACACTGCACAGTACCACTTCTCCTGTCCTGTATACTGGGTGTCATTCTCAGTATCTGTATTATTCTGTATATATACACTGCACAGTACCACTTCTCCTGTCCTGTATACTGGGTGTCATTCTCAGTATCTGTATTATTCTGTATATATACTCTGCACAGTACTACTTCTCCTGTCCTGTATACTGGGTGTCATTCTCAGTATCTGTATTATTCTGTATATATACACTGCACAGTGCCACTTCTCTTGTCCTGTATACTGGGTGTCATTCTCAGTATCTGTATTATTCTGTATATATACTCTGCACAGTACTACTTCTCTTGTCCTGTATGCTGGGTGTAATTCTCAGTATCTGTATTATTCTGTATATATACACTGCACAGTACCACTTCTCTTGTCCTGTATACTGGGTGTCATTCTCAGTATCTGTATTATTCTGTATATATACTCTGCACAGTACTACTTCTCTTGTCCTGTATACTGGGTGTAATTCTCAGTATCTGTATTATTCTGTATATATACACTGCACAGTGCCACTTCTCTTGTCCTGTATACTGGGTGTCATTCTCAGTATCTGTATTATTCTGTATATATACACTGCACAGTGCCACTTCTCTTGTCCTGTATACTGGGTGTCATTCTCAGTATCTGTATTATTCTGTATATATACTTTGCACAGTACTACTTCTCTTGTCCTGTATACTGGGTGTAATTCTCAGTATCTGTATTATTCTGTATATATACACTGCACAGTGCCACTTCTCTTGTCCTGTATACTGGGTGTCATTCTCAGTATCTGTATTATTCTGTATATATACACTGCACAGTACCACTTCTCTTGTCCTGTATACTGGGTGTAATTCTCAGTATCTTGTAATGCAGCAGCTTGCTAGCATTACTGTAAATGGTCCAGGATGTGTTTTATCTGACCATGTACCTTCCCCTTTAACTGACTGGTCACATGACTGTGACATCACACAGGTCCTGTATGCACAGTAAAGGTCTGTACACATGACTGGGACAGCACACAGGACCTATACACACAGCTGACTGATCACATGACTGTGACATCAGCAAGGTCCTGTCAGTATGGGTGTATGTGTGCACAGGATATATAAACCCCGGTAATTGGAGACAGGTGTGTTCGGTGTGAGGCGTGAGGCCTGTGCTTCGTGTGTGTGGGACACCGTTTGTGAGAGGCCTAGTGAGGCCGAGTGAAGCCTGGCAGCCTGAAAGGCAAAGACTGGATCCTGTGCGGATGCTAGTGGCCTTGGAAGGCAGCGGCTTTGGAGTGAAGCCTGGTACCTGAAAGGTCGAGCCTGGATCCTGTGTGGATGTCAGTGGCCTTTGAGGGAACGACGGCTGGAGACCCCTACCTGGGAAGCCGCAAAGCCACAGTGGTGGCGGATTATTGAGGAAGAGTCCTGAAAGGCAGAGCCTGGATCCTGTGTGGATGTCAGTGGCCTTTGAGGGAACGACGGCTGGAGACCCCTACCTGGGAAGCCACAAAGCCACAGTGGTGGCGGATTAAAATGGACTGCAGCAACTAAACCCAGCAAAGGTAATACACTTTGTTACATGGACTGTGTTATGGTCATTGATAATTTATTACCTTGCCGTAGGCTGTAACCTGGAGCAAGTGGGCCTGTGTGCCACTTGTCTCATGAATGTTGTAGATATGTGTGTCGGCGTGCCACGGAGTTGGACCTGGTGAACTGTGGCTTATGATGTAATAAACTGCAACAATGTGAGAAAAACGTAAAGACATTGCACGTGTGCATTGATTGACGCAGCGAAGCGAGTAACCCCCAGTATGATGACTAGCGCTGCCTTACAATCTGTATTATTCTGTATATTATACTGGGTGTCATTCTCAGTATCTGTATTATTCTGTATATATACACTGCACAGTACCACTTCTCTTGTCCTGTATACTGGGTGTCATTCTCAGTATCTGTATTATTCTGTATATATACACTGCACAGTGCCACTTCTCTTGTCCTGTATACTGGGTGTCATTCTCAGTATCTGTATTATTCTGTATATTACACTGGGTGTAATTCTCAGTATCTGTATTGTTCTGTATATATACACTGCACAGTGCCACTTCTCTTGTCCTGTATACTGGGTGTAATTCTCACTATCTGTATTATTCTGTATATTACACTGGGTGTAATTCTCAGTATCTGTATTATTCTGTATATATACACTGCACAGTACCACTTCTCTTGTCCTGTATACTGGGTGTAATTCTCACTATCTGTATTATTCTGTATATATACACTGCACAGTACCACTTCTCCTGCCCTGTATACTGGGTGTCATTCTCACTATCTGTATTATTCTGTATATATACACTGCACAGTACCACTTCTCCTGCCCTGTATACTGGGTGTCATTCTCACTATCTGTATTATTCTGTATATATACACTGCACAGTACCACTTCTCTTGTCCTGTATGCTGGGTGTAATTCTCAGTATCTGTATTATTCTGTATATATACACTGCACAGTACCACTTCTCTTGTCCTGTATACTGGGTGTAATTCTCAGTATCTGTATTATTCTGTATATTACACTGGGTGTAATTCTCACTATCTGTATTATTCTGTATATATACACTGCACAGTGCCACTTCTCTTGTCCTGTATACTGGGTGTCATTCTCAGTATCTGTATTATTCTGTATATATACACTGCACAGTACCACTTCTCTTGTCCTGTATACTGGGTGTCATTCTCACTATCTGTATTATTCTGTATATTATACTGGGTGTCATTCTCAGTATCTGTATTATTCTGTATATATACACTGCACAGTGCCACTTCTCTTGTCCTGTATACTGGGTGTAATTCTCACTATCTGTATTATTCTGTATATATACACTGCACAGTACCACTTCTCCTGTTCTGCTGAAGAAGAGGTGGCATTGGCTTTGGGGAGGGTCAGTACTGATGGGTTTATTATTTTCTATGTCTACAATCCTATGGTTAAATATAAATTAATCCTGAACAACTTGTTTAAAGGGGTTATCTGAAGTTTGGAAATTGTCCTCTATCATTGGGATATGGAATAATTTTCTGATTGCTGGGAGTCCAACAGCCGGGACCCCCACTGTTTCCGAGAACCAGGGATCTGAAGAGCTCTGGGTGAATGGAGCGGTAGTCGATCATTCGCATTGCAGCTCCATTCACACGTGGCTTAATAAACATCCCCTATAATGGAGTGGTGAGGGGCATGAACAAGAAAGCAAAATGTGCTGAACTTTTCATTGTGCCTCAATGGGATGAGGGGGGCGGTGATTTGGTATGTGGGCTGGTGGGGTTTGTGTGACAGGCGTGCTTTTTCATTTTTCATCCCATTCCAGCCCCGATCTCTCTCTATATATATATAATTAAAATTCTTTTAAAAGCAGAAGTGTTAATATGTATTTTTTATCGCTTAGCAGAATGCAGAGTGAAGTTTGATAGATATAAGAAAATCTCAATAAATATAGAAGTTGTTTTTTTTTTTATTAGGGATAGGGTAGAAGGATAAGGGATGAACAAAATCAGGGACAGAATCAGTAGACAAAATCATAGTCAGGAAGAAATCCGGATCAGATACCAGGTGATCAGTAAAAAAGCCAAGTCAGGCGAGCAGTATGGATAGAGCGGAGCCTGGTGACAGAGGCATTACCGAAACAAGTCCGGGTAGAGGTGTTACAGTTAGAAGGCCACAGGTAGATGGTGAAGGTCCTTCTTTACAGGTCCAGCAGTGATGGTGGATCGGCTGTACTCCGCTAGATGCGGAGCTTTTCCGTCTTTTAGATGACACTTGGGCAACAGCGACAGCATGCAAATGCGCGAGCTGCCCTGGATAGTCCACGCCGGCAGGATGATAAGATCCGGCGGAAGATGGAACCTAAGAGAAGAGAAATACATACAATGTAAGTGATGGGACTCCATATTACATGATGCTACTGTGCGGTCAGTGTGGCCGGCCGGACAGCAGAGGAATCTTATTCACACAGATGTCCGGGGTCATTGTCAGCCATCATACATGTGACAATCCCATCACTGACAGATGACATCTGCTCCCCATGACTTATTCTCATCACTAACATCACACAACATGGAGATGATTCTCACACTTACCTCGTCTCTTTTTCCCCTTTTTCCCATTTTCTGAGTTTTGTTGGTCTATACTCAGATTCATTTCAGATTTTCTTTCCTCTTCAGTTGTAAATTCTGATCAGAAAGTAAAAAAAACTCAGTAAAGAAATATTCTTATAGGATCTGCTTTGTGTACTGTATATAGAAGAATTGTTCTAGTCCTGTCCCCTATAGTCCTGATAATCTGGCATTGCATTATTATAGGGCAGAATAAGTCCTATATACCGTTCATGATCTAATCTGAGGGGCATTAGATGTATCACTGATATGGAGCAGTAAGCGCCCTGTGTGCCGCCACGTGGTGCATCACTAATGAGCGATATTCTACTATAGGAGACGATGTCTTCTTATATTGAAGTGAGTTCCTGGATGCTAAAACGTATTTTACAGAATCCATGAAAACAATTCCTGGATAAAATTAAGGAACTAGAAATACAGTATGGGCCCATGGAAAATATAATTGGGATCCATGAAACCTGGACAACATAGGAGACCTAATACAGAAAAAACAAATATTTGAGCCTTGAAGGAATTGAGGGTAAACTGATTAAATTTGCTGATGACACAAAGCTAGGAGGGATAGCTAATACTAGAGAAGAGAGAGAGAGGATTCAAAAAGACCTAAATAAACTGGAGCAGTGGGCAGCAACCAACAGAATGGTTTTTAACAGGGAAAAATGCAAAGTACTACATCTGGGCAATAAAAATGAAAAAAGCATATACAGAATGGGAGGAATAGAGCTAAGCAACAGTACATGTGAAAAAGACTTAGGTATACTAATAGATCATAGACTGAACATGAGTCAACAGTGTGATGCAGCAGCAAAAAAGGCAAATACAATTCTGGGATGTATTAACAGAAGCATACAGTCTAGATCACGTGAAGTCATTATCGGTCTTTACTCCTCTTTGGTCAGACCTCATCTGGAATACTGTGTACAGTTTTGGGCACCACATTTTAAAAAAGACATAGACAAACTGGAGCAAGTTCAGAGAAGAGCGACCAGAATGGTGACTGGTCTGCAAACCATGTCCTATGAGGAACGGTTGCAGGATTTGGGAATGTTTAGCTTGCAAAAAAGAAGACTGAGAGGAGACTTAATAGCTGTCTACAAATATGTCAAGGGCTGTCACATTGTAGAAGGATCATCTTTATTCTCATTTGCACAAGGAAAGACTAGAAGCAATGGGATGAAACTAAATGGGAGGAGACACAGATTAGATATTAGAAAAAACTTTTTGACAGTTAGGGTGATTAATGAGTGGAACAGGCTGCCACGAGAGGTGGTGAGTTCCCCTTCAATGGAAGTCTTCAAACAGAGGCTGGACAGACATCTGTCTGAGATGATCTAGTGAATCCTGCTTTGAGCAGGGGGTTGGACCAGATGACCCAGGAGGTCCCTTCCAACTCTACCATTCTATGATTCACCTTTTGATGCTGTATATACATACCTGATGATGGGGACGAGGAGGGCAAGCTGTTTATAGCATTGTCGCTATCAGATTCAGAAAACGATTCTTTCTGCCTGTCAGGAAGAATCAGGGGGTCGGACCAGAAGACCCAGGAGGTAACTTCCAACTCTCCCATTCTATGATTTAAGAAAAACATGTAAATCACAAGTCAATGCAGAATAAAAGGGGTGGTCTCACTAGAAGAACACCGACTAGAGGGCCTAATAGGACATATGACAGTCATAGTGAGGAAGGTTTTATGCTCCAATCTACCTTCTATGGATCAGAGCGAAAAACAACTAGCAATAATGGCTGGCATGTAATACTACATCTCTCCTACAGTATGGGCAGCTCTAATACGCGTGAATGGCTGCAATTACGGGCTATTATCACCAACGGTTTCTGAAGCCAAAAGCACAATGACCGCCAATCATTGAGGCTGAATTTGATATTATGGTATTTATGTCCTATATTATATGTTGTGCATATATATCAGCCTGGAACTCCCATTAATGACCCCATAATCTACTCACATTTCTGAGATATTTGTATTGGTTGCTGGCGTACACTCTGGAGGAGACTTCTGGTCCTCATCATTCATCGTTCTGGTAGTGATGGTACAGAGCTAAACATGGACAAAAACAAGATATGAAATACTTTTTTTTACTTTTAGAGGTCTTTTTTGTTTCACATATTTTGGATTTATTGATCACATACGGTACTTACTTTAGAAAGCCTTTCAGAAGATGATGTAAAATTTTGGAAGTCAAGGTTCTCATTGTTCTCACTTGTACCCTCCTCATCCTCTGAGACCGAATGGTCTATTTCAGAGTGATCTACAAAAGTAATGAAGTATTATTAGAGGTTGTTAGTATAAAACAGGCGTCATTTATCACAATATTAGTGGGTACTGATTATTACATTTTATGGAAGACAAGACAAACAGCCGCTTAGTCTAGATGATGTCTTCTTCTACTTACCGATAAATAAGCTGTTGTCCACATCTGAGGCAAGCTGAGGAATGTACTCTGGCTTCTGACTTAGAAGGTTGTTAAAATCTAAGTCACTCAGGAATGGATGACTCTTGATCTCAAGTGATCCTCCTGGAAAAAGAACAAAACAAAAGTGATGTGGACATTGTCAGAGATTGCTTCACATCTGAACAGTTTAACTTAATCTGAATTAATGACATAACTGAGCCAACATGAAGGAAGAAGACTGAAAGTCATAGTGTGGAGAACTAGAAATGGACAATCTGATAGAGAAGTGTTGATCCTCAAGGACATGAGTGATAAGTGTGATAGGTGAATATTAATACTAATATGAATAGTATTATATCTCTTACCTGTCCCAAGTCTATCTGCAGGATTTGTTCTGAGCAGCTCAGTAATCAGGTTCTGTGCATTGGGAGTAGGAGCGGAATTACAATCCCAAATTATGTCACCTGTTATACAGAAAATAAAATCTCTTTACTGGACTGTAAGCTAAAGCAAAGTAAACACCTAAACCAATGTAACTGATCAAAGCAATGGTCGGATCATTCCACTTACCAATGACAATCCTGTCATAAAGCTCAGCTACAGAATCTCCATCAAATGGTACAGATCCCTTGAGAAATTTATGTAGGATTATCCCCATTGACCACCAGTCAACAGGTCTTCCATAGCCTTCTTTGAGGATGACCTCTGGGGCGATGTAATATGGGGTGCCACATAACTGGAAAACAATAGAAGATAAAGATGAAAATGATAAAATGGTTATTATAACACGTTCTCGCCATAAAAACACAATGACAAAAGATAAAATATCAATGGAAACGTTCTCTAGAAATGAAGAATGTAGAGAAGACACAATAGTGTGATGAGATTTGTAAAGAAAAAAAAAACATATGCCAAAGGCAAGGTGAACAGATGGGGTATATTAGTTAACCAAATACCAAAGCGAAACAAAGAAAACCCCTTAAAATATAATCTTTAATAGCTACATTTAAAAGCACCCATATCAATATATGAAGACAAAATGCATAAAATGTACAATATATGGGTAGTGGGATAAACGTAGGATAATTGACATGCAGGCTTGCCCTAGAGATCCCAAATGGGCTGAGATGCCGCATGCCAGTGGAGGTTGACACCCTAGCTAATCGGTTTGGCGCCCCCCTCCACATCGGCACTCCCTCCGTGACCCTATCCACCCCTAGACAGACATACACATATACAGATAATGATGAAAGGCAGACAGTCATGTCGCTGCTAACATGCTGAATGAAAAAAAGGCAATATTCAATGTATCAATTATATGGAAACAGGGAAGCTGATATAATGTAGTTCCACTAGTACAGATAGGATATCAAATGCACCAATCTATACACAATTCAGTATGATATATAAACCATCATTCAGAAGCCTATTATAGATACATAAAGTACATTAGTGCTGGCAATTACGGGCAACAAGAACAATATTATAAAAGCACGTGTGCTCAATTAACGGTAAACATAGGAACATAAATATGTCCAAAGTAGTAACAAGTCACCTATATAATGACATTGAGCATGAAGATAATAGTCTAGGACAGACGGTACATATAGACAACCTCAAAACCACCCTGGCTAATCTATAGTCAGGACTGATCTACACAGGACACGTCCAAATGTTGGGACAGAGCATTATCCAGTGTGCGAATTACAAAAAAAAGTTGCCAAAAAAGCATTTTAGTCAGCAGTAACCAGAGGACTTATCTGTAAATTGTCCCAACACGTTTCTCCCCCTCCTAATTTGGGGTTCATCAGGGGATCATATTAGGAGATAGCCACAATGAGTCAGTGGACAGACGCGGGAGATAAATACACCCCGATCGGAGAATACTGCTGCCGCCACATTTTATGGATTTTGTCTTTATATATTGATATGGGTGCTTTTAAATGTATCTATTAAAAGTTATATTTAAGGTCTTTCTTTGCTTTGGTCCTTGGAGATTTGTAAAGAACAAGCTAAATTCCTGTAAGTGTTACCCACCTCACGGTCCAGGAACTCCCTGGTGATGTCCTCCGCTAATTCCTTGTAGGTGTTGGTTTTTGGTATCATGACACCAACTTTTGAAATCCCAAAATCGGTAACTTTTATGTGTCCAGCAGATGTAATCAGGAGGCTGTGGAAGAGAAGATGGTTTTAGCCTCACAGACCGTATGATAATAAATGATAACTTCCCCCCTTTATTATACTACGAGGGGCACTTACTTATCCGGCTTCAGGTCTCTGTGCACCACACCGTAGCTATGGAGGTATTCCACAGCAAGAACCGCTTCTCCAAAGTATAAGCGGGCCAAGGGGACAGATAGAGGACCCCTGGTGCTTAGGAGGGTCTCACAGTCGCCACCTATAGAAGAAAGGAAATATGACCGGTGAGTGGTTTATACAGCAGATCACCATGATGTATAATGGGAAGTGAGCGGAGACATTGGGATAGGAGAGAATATAAACAGATATAATGTATAGTGCACATAATATTAGTCTGAATCGATGGAGAAATGTCGTCCATGTAACTAATAACATAAAGTGATGTCACATCTCGTCTACAGCTGGAGATACTGACATGCTCAGTGCGGACTTACAGGGAGATCACACAGACAGTGGCGGACAGAGAAATCTCAGGGCCCCATAGCAAAAGTTCTAACTGCACGCCCCTTCAAAAAAAACCCTTACTGAAGTCAATCGATGTTCTCAACAGCAATACACCTTTTATAGCCATTTTAGCATATGATGCTCCCAAAAATGCCCCCACCCACAGACTGAGTTAGATATCCCCACAGTGAAATCTTAATCCAATTTCACCTTACAGATATAATGTAGCGCCTGTCTATAATGTCCCCACTCAGTATGAGGCCAGTCACAGCCCCCTACTCAGTATAATGGTGCCCACAGCCCCCCCTACTTAATATAATGGCCCCCATAGCCCCTCAGACAATATAATGGTCTCCACCACTGCCCACTCAGTATGATGGCCCCCAAAGCCAATCAAACAGAATTAGGATCCCCACACAGAATAAGGACCCCCACTGCACACCATTCAATATGAGGACCCCCAGGGGGTGTAGGGGCATGTACAGTCACCAACTCAATATAGCGGCATTCACAGTCCCCTATAGCCCCTCACACGGCACACCATTCAGTATTATGGTACCCACAACCCTCAATTCTCAGTATTATGGCTTCCACCAATCTCGCAACTCAGTATTATGCCCCCACCAGCCCAACAACTAAGTATAATTGCTCTCACCAGCCCCATCACTCAGTATTATGGCCCTCAGCAGCCCCACCACTCAGTGTTATTGCCCCCAACAGTCCCTCCACTTAGTAGTAAGGCACACAATAGCCCCACTACTCAGTATTATGGCCCCCACCAGCCTCAACACTCAGTATTATGGCCCTCACCAGCCCCACCACTCATTGTTACGGCCCCGACCAGCCCCACCACTTAGTAGTAAGGCACCCACCACTCAGTACTACCACCTCCACCAGCCCCACCTCTCAGTATTATGGCCCCCACCAGTATCAACACTCAGTATTATCGCTCTCACCAACCCCACTACTCAGAATTATGGCCCTTATTAGCCCCACCACTCAGTGTTATGGCTCCCACCAGCCCCACCACTTAGTAGTAAGGCACCCACCAGCCCCACCATTCAGTACTATAGCCCCCACCAGCCCTACCTCTCAGTATTATGGCCCCCACCACTACTTAGTGTTATGGCCCCCACCAGCCTCACCATTTAGAATTATCGCCCTCACCAGCCTCACCACTCAGTATTATGGCCCCAACCAGCCCTACTACTCAGCATATGGTCTCCACCTGCCCCATCACTCAGTGTTATGGCCCCCACCAGCCCCACCTGTGCAGTGTAAGTACTGAGACTCCACACTACAGATGCAATATTGTGGCGACATCGAAGAACCTGCAGTACACGGAGTCTCGGACCCATCTGCGGAGGCTGAATGGTGGATTTAGGAACCTTTGGCTCCCTGATCCACCATTGTTTTCATCGGTATTCATATTCTGACAATGTGAATACCACTGAAATTGTGATGACAGGTGGTGGAATGGGGCCCAGTGCCGAGCGGTGCTAGGCCCGATCTGACTCACTGGCACCATAGCACCCCTGCACACAGATCAATGAATTTCCAGGCATCTTGGTAATAGAAAACCTACAGTAAACGCACTGTGAGGATGTAACTGTCCTAATTATCCTAATTATAAGAGCAGTGATAAGATGTAAGCAGACATGGGCTGAATATACTACAATATACATGTCCTACCTCCTACATACTCCATGACCATACACAGGTGAGATTTTGTTGGAAAGGAGCAGAGCATGGAGACCACGAAGGGACAATCTGCGAATGTTAGGATGTCCCTCTCCAGAAAGGCCAATGCCACTCTTTTTGGAGTGTTCAGGTTTCGCTTGAACATTTTCTTCAAAGCAAAGATCTGGTGTGAGTCTTTATGGTGCGCTAAGTAGACGGCACTGGAGAGAAAGAGAATCAATGGTTAGAATGAATCTTTACTACAAGAACATCTATAGAAGTCATTATATAATGTTTTGTACTAATGTTTAATGCTAGAAGTCTGTCCGTCACTGGAAATCCATGTCTAGAATTTGATAAAAGATCACTACATAGATCACCTATGGGAGGTGTCCACAATGCCACGTCCGCCGGAGCCCTCACCCAGGTCACATTACAGATGAGAGAATCTACTGAAATTATTCTTGGGCAGATTCACTACATTAGACCAGTAGATACGATTCAGTGCAAATAAAAGTTGGTCCAAATTAAAAGTGCTCCAATTGCCATAACATGACGTTAATTATGCTCCCGCATACCCCAAGACATAACAACATAATAAATGGAGGGGAGCGAAGGAGCTACAAAAAATGAAACCCATTATAGCCACTTGTCCTCTGTGCCAGTCTTTATTGCTGAGACCAGGGAGTAGACTCACATGGTCATGGTGGAGGTTGGGGGGTGCAGATGTCATTGATGAAATTTCGTGTCACCCCCTCACTTGACCATGTGTTGCCAATTACTCTTATCAGTTCGCTAATGGATTCCGAAAAGAACAGACCGGTGCGGAGGAGGGGGAAGCTCTGATGGGGGTGGCAGTGTAAGAACAGTTGAGGGTCTAGGACAGGCAGGTGTAATATATTATTCTATTTTAATCCCTTTCCTTAATAGTTTGTTTTCCTACAGATCATATAATTTCCCTATGATAACACTGAAGGGAAGAGCACAGAGTCTGGAGCATTGTCATTGGGAACCTTGAGAAATGTGGATTATGCCAACAGAAAACTCACCCAAAACTTCCACTGCTGATCAGTTTGGATGTCCCATAGTCGCTCTTATGCGGCTGTCTTGACGGGGTCAATGATTTGATCACGCTCTATAAAAGAATAAGAAATTATATAAAGATATAGAAGCTGCTGGAAAAAAGCTCCAGATGCAAAAACATCTCCCTTCTGTCATCTCCTCTTAGAATAGAGACATCCCATGGTTATATGGGGGACAATACTGGAGGTGTCATTCACACCCCATAATCTGGTGATACACCGTCATCTCTCTCCATGATACTTACACCGTCAGATTCTTGGATCTCCGGGATCTCACAGATTCTACTGTCAGCATCCGCCAACACAGTTGTTTCTAAAAGAGTGAAAAAATGATGAAGAAATAAAATGTATTAGACGATATTAATCCTACATATATATTACAACAATATAACTCAGACATGACAAGATGTCTGTAAATGGGAACAATACTTATTATATAGGGATTCTAAATATGAGAACGTACGGAGCATCCATGAATAAACGTAATGGAAATGATGAAGGACTCCCCCAATCATCACATGAATGAGGAACCCCCCACCCTCGCTGTACATGTGAGTGATGGTAAGAGAGCTGAAGCGTAGGAGCCATATGCAGATTATCCTGGAAGTGCACTGGGGGCGTGTCACAGTATGGATTTCTTCTTCCACGCCCCCAGTGCACTTCCATGCTGATTTGTATACGGCTTCTACATTAGATTTCCCTTGACTGAGACATTGGATTTCTGCAAAAAATTATTACAGAGAAATGGCCAGTACAGTCATTCCACAATATGCAAAAATGTGCTGACAGGTTCCCATTACACAGAATATACAGAGTAAATGTAAGATTATTCCCTGTTCTGTATAACATCTGGATATTTCTTGTAGGAGGTCGGGTGATCGGCTTACCTGTAGTCAGATCGCTGTTCAGTCCCGGGATTAGATTTTGCTCGTCTTTGGTGTCGCCTTCTGCTGTTTCCTGGTAGATATAATATATATAATTAACATGTGGAACCTTACACTAAATCATCACATAGATAAATCAGGAAGGACTAAACCTGCATTTACAGATACAGCCAATTGTAACTGTACAAATCAGACGTGTGCTAGAGAAGATGACGGCTCCTTACCAGGCGTTCCAATGAGCGAGCCGGACGCTCCAGTACACACAGGACTTTTTCGGCCAGGTCTTTAATAAAAGCCAAATCTCCATATTGAGATCTTTCTTCAGCCTAAAAAGAGGAAAAGAAACAAAAAGGAAAATTTTGAGATGAGAAAGGTCACAATGGAGGAAAGAAACTTCTGTGACACCCCAGGGGTCTGGTTGCCACAGTGATAGAGATATTACGTCTGAGAGCAGGTGGGAGGTCCTTTGGTCAGGGATCCTGTGCATGCCACACCTCCTGCCCAGTCTTGGGAGGGGAAGGACTTCCCCTATATAACCCCGGGGCTGAGGCAGAGTGAGTGAGAAAGAAGACAGAACAAGAGTAGAGAAGAGAAGCAGCATAGCAAGAAACATCAGGAGCTCTGTGGGGAGCAGTGTTACAACGAGTCAGGGGCTGGCAGCTGCAGAGCTCGCCCTGACTGAGAAGATTTCTAACCGGACCCGGAGTCCGAGGCTGTGGGGACTAACTCCTACCCAGCAGCAGAAACCGTCCGGCAGAGGATTTCAGGTCCTCTGGCCCAGAAGCCCGAAGGCACGGTCACACGCGTGGGACCAGCACCGCCATCGTGGAGCGGAAGCCATTAGAAGGCCCCGAGTCACCGGCCATACGGGTGAGCACCACACGGTACACTCAGGGACGTGGGCTACTTATTCCCGCCTCTAGCAAGGTAGCCAGAAGAGTACAGTTAGTTGGGAAGGCCTACAACTCCGCCTGGCCAGGGGAAATCCCATCTGCTCAAGGACTGACCAGGCCCCTATCACTAGCAAGTACTCCGGGAGGGTCTTTCTTTGTCACCAGTAAAGACCCTGAACTACACCGCACCGTCTCTGAGTGGTTCCTGCTACCCCCATCATCCACGTCGGCTGCCCTGAGGCCATACCCCTCCCGTTGGGGGTTATACCATCCACGCTGCACTATCCTTCCACCGGCCTCAGCGGTCTGCCCTGCAGCGGCAGCTCCATAGCTGCATTCAACGGGTGGCGTAGTCACCAACCATCTACTGCTAGTACATCGCCGCTCAGTTTGACTCCCTGGGCACGGACCGGGTCGCCGCCACGAGACTACAACCCTCAAGAGATCCGGCTCCGGGTAAGCTCCCGCGTGCGCATCACAGCGCGACACAGGCCCAGGGGCGCGTCACTTCTATCCCACCATTATCTATAATATAACCAGGGATGGGTCCTTCTTTCCGAAGCCTCTATAGACTGCGCAAGCGCACTGTACCTGCACAATGTGGCCGCAGACAGAAGAACACATCCAGACCGGGAGGCGGACGGGGATGGAGGAGGAGTGTGGTGCCAGAAATAGAGGTATGCATCATTTCATCATGGCTATGGGGGGTCTCCTGCTAAAAGTGGGGAGGCTATGGAGGCAGTGGCGTACCGCCAATGGCGGCAGGCCACGCCACTGCTATGGGGCCCGTGAGCCGGGGAGGGGGGGCCCATAGCAGTCGCCTGCACCGTGTATGCCCCGCATCGGGGCCCTTGCAACAGGCTCCGCTCCCAGGCCTGGCGTTAGCACCCGGGCAAGTGCCAGGTCCCTGAGCAGGCAGGGGGCCCCACTCCGCTCAGGGCCCCGGCACAATACTTACCTCTCCCCGTGCCTCCGCAGCTCCGGTGTCTTCCGCGTCCTGTGCTGTGACGTCTCAGGTTAGAGGGTGGGATGACGTCTTTCCACCACACCCTCTGCTGAGCAGTCACAGTGCAGAGCGGGAAGACAGCGACGCTGAGGAGTCCGGAGCAGAGCAGCGGCAGCAGGTGAGGTGAGTATGTCATTTTTTTTTTTTTTAATGTATGGAGGCCTGGGGCCCATACACTATATAAGGGCTCGTACACTGTATGGAGCACTATATGGGGGCCAGTATTCTGTATGGAGGACTATATGGGGGCCCATACACTGTGTGGAGGACTATATGAGGGGCAGTATACTGTATGGATGACTATATGGGGGCCAGTATTCTGTAGGGAGGACTATATGGGGGCCCATACACTGCGTGGAGGACTATATGAGGGCCAGTATACTGTATTGAGGACTATATGGGACTATATGGGGGCCAGTACACTGTATGGAGGACTATATGGGGGCCAGTATTCTCTATGGGGGCCAGTATTCTGTATGGAGGACTATATGGGGGCCAGTATACTGTATGAAGGACTATATGGGGGCCAATACACTGTATGGAGGGCTATATTGGGACCCATACACTGTGTGGAGGACTATATGAGGCCAGTATTCTCTATAGAGGACTATAAGGAGGCCGGTATACTGTATGGAGGACTATATGGGGGCCAGTACACTGTATGGAGGACTATATGCAGGCCAGTATACTGTATGGAGAGGACTATATGGGGGCCAGTATTCTGTATGAAGAATGTCTTATACTGTGTGGAGGACCATAGGGAGTGCATTATACTGTGTGGAGGACCATAGGGAGTGCATTATACTGTGTGGAGGACCATAGGGAGTGCATTATACTGTGTGGAGGACCATAGGGAGTGCATTATACTGTGTGGAGGACCATAGGGAGCGCATTATACTGCGTGGAGGACCATAGGGAGTGCATTATACTGTGTGGAGGACCATGGCGAGTGCATTATACTGTGTGGAGGACCATGGCGAGTGCATTATACTGTGTGGAGGACCATGGCGAGTGCATTATACTGTGTGGAGGACCATGGCGAGTGCATTATACTGTGTGGAGGACCATGGCGAGTGCATTATACTGTGTGGAGAGGTGTGGGGCCATTATGCTACATGGAGGGCTGTGTGGGGGTCACAGTTGAGGGATCATACTGTGTTGGAGTCACCATACTTTGCCTTGAGAGTTGAGGTGGGGTACGGTAGAGTCATTATACTGTGCATGTGGAGGAATTTACCATGGGGGTAACATACTGTGTTTAGGGGGGGCACTGTTGTTGGCATCATACCTTATGGGGAAATAAAAGAGGAATCTAGGACTTCAGCAGGAGAAAAATTACTGTGTAAAGGCTGGAAAGTTATGAGATATGCTCTTCCTTGACCCCCGACAATTTTCACTTTTTTGGAGGGGCTCCATTTAGCGCTTCTGCTATGGGGCCCCATGATTCCTATGTACGCCCCTGTATGGAGGTCTCCTGCTGGACGTGGGGAGGCAATGGGGGTCTCCTGCTGGATGTGGGGAGGCTATGGGGGTCTCCTGCTGGATGTGCGGAGGCTATGGGGGTCTCCTGCTGGACATGCAGAGGCTATGGGGGTCTCCTGCTGGACATGCAGAGGCTATAGGGGTCTCCTGCTGGACGTGAGGAGGCTATGGCGGTCTCATGCTGGACATGCGGAGGCTATGAGGGTCTCCTGCTGGACATGCGGAGGCTATGGGGGTCTCCTGCTGGACGTGCGGAGGCTATGGGGGTCTCCTGCTGGACGTGCAGAGGCTATGGGGGTCTCCTGCAGGACGTGCGGAGGCTATGGGGGTCTCCTGCTGGACGTAGGGAGGCCATGGGGGATCTCCTGCTCGATGCGTTGAGGCTATGAGGGTCTCCTGCTGGATGTGGGGTGGTTATGGGGGTCTCTTGCTGGACATGGGGAGTCTATGGGAGTCTCCTGCTGAACGTGCAGAGGCTATGGGGGTTTCCTGCTGGACGTGGGGAGGCTATGGGGGTCTCCTGCTGGACGTGGGGAGGCTTTGAGGGTCTCCTGCTGGACCGGGGAAGGCTATGGGGGTCTCCTGCTAGACGTGCAAATGCTATGGGGGTCTTCTGCTGGACGTGGGGAGGCTATCGGGGTCTCTTGCTGGATGTGCGGAGGCTATGGGAGTCTCCTGCTGGACATGCGGATGCTAAGGGGGTCTCCTGCTGGAGGGGTGGAGGCTATGGAGGTCTCCTGCTGGACGTGGGGAGTCTATGGGGGTCTGCTGCTCGACGTGCAGAGGCTATGGGGTCTCCTGCTGGACGTGGGGAGGCTATAGGAGTCTCCTACTGGATGTGGGGAGGCTATGGGGGTCTCCTGCTGGACATGAGGAGTTTATGGGGTTCTACTGCTGTACATGGGGAGGTTATGCGGTATCTTGCTCAATGCATTGAGGCTATGGGGGTCTCCTGCTGGACGTGTGGAGGCTATGAGGGTCTCCTGCTGGACGTGAGAAGTCTATGGGAGTCTCCTGCTGGACGTGCAGAGGCTATGGGAGTCTCCTGCTGGACATGCAGAGGATATGGGGGTCTCCTGCTGGACGTGAGGAGGCTATGGGGGTCTCCTGCTGGATGTGCGGAGGCTATGGGGGTCTCCTGCTGGACGTGTGGAGGCTATGGGGGTCTCCTGCTGGATGTATGGAGACTATGGGGGTCTCCTGCTGGAGGTGGGGAGGCTATGCGGGTCTCCTGCTGGACATGCGGAGGCTATGGGGGTCTCCTGCTGGATGTATGGAGGCTATGGGGGTGTCCTGCTGGATGTGGGGAGGCTATGGGGGTCTCCTGCTGGATGTGCGGAGGTTATGGGGGTCTCCTGCTGGACTTGTGGAGGCTATGGGGGTCTCCTGCTGGACGTGGGAAGGCTATGGGGGTCTCCTTCTGGATGTGGGGAGGCTATGAGGGTCTCCTGCTGGACCAGGGGAGGCTATGGGGGTCTCCTGCTGGATGTGCGGAGGCTATGAGGTTCTCCTGCTGGACATGGGGAGGCTATGGGGTCTCCTGCTGGATGTGTGGAGGCTAAAGGGGTCTCCTTCTGGACGTGGGGAGGCTATGGGGTTCTCCTGCTGGACATGGGGAGGCTATGGGGGTCTCCTGCTCTATGCATTGAGGCTATGAGGGTCTCCTGCTGGATGTGGGGAGGCTATGGGGGTCTCTTGCTGGATGTGGGGAGGTTATGAGGGTTTCCTGCTGGACCACGGGAGGCTATGGGGTCTCCTTCTAGACCTGCGGAGGCTATGGGGGTTTCCTGCTGGACGTGGGGAGGCTATAGGGGTCTCCTGCTCGATGCATTGAGGCTATGGGGGTCTCCTGCTGGATGTGTGGAGGCTCTGGGGGTCTCCTGATGGACGTGGGGAGGCTATGGGGGTCTCCTGCTGGATGTGGGGAGGCTATGAGGGTCTCCTGCTGGACCGGGGGAGACTATGGGGGTCTCCTGCTAGACGTGTGGAGGCTATAGGGGTCTCCTGCTGGACGTGGGTAGGTTATAGGGGTCTCCTGCTTTATGCATTGAGGCTATGGGGGTCTCCTGCTGGATGCAGGGAGGCTATGGGGGTCTTCTGCTGGATGTGGGGAGGCTATGGGGGTCTCCTGTTGGAGGTGGGGGGCTATGGGGGTCTCCTGCTGGAGGTGGGGAGGTTATGGGGTTCTCCTGCTGGACATGGGGAGGGTATGGGGGTCTTCTGCTGGACGTGGGGAGGCTATGGGGGGTCTCCTGTTGGAGGTGGGGAGGCTATGGGGGTCTCCTGCTGGACGTGTTTAGGCTATGGGGGTCTCCTGATGGACATGGGGAGGCTATGGGGGTCTCCTGCTGGACGTGGGGAGGCTATGAGGGTCTCCTGCTGGACCGGGGGAGACTATGGGGGTCTCCTGTTAGACGTGCGGAGGCTATAGGGGTCTCCTGCTGGACGTGGGGAGGTTATAGGGGTCTCCTGCTTGATGCATTGAGGCTATGGGGGTCTCCTGCTGGACGTAGGGAGGCTATGAGGGTCTCCTGCTGGATGTGGGGTGGCTATGGGGGTCTCTTGCTGGACGTGAGGAGTTTATGAGAGTCTCCTGCTGGACGTAGGGAGGCTATGGGGGTCTCCTGCTGGACGTAGGGAGGCTATGGGGGTCTTCTGCTGGACGTGGGGAGGCTATGGGGGTCTCCTGTTGGAGGTGGGGGGGCTATGGGGGTCTCCTGCTGGAGGTGGGGAGGTTATGGGGTTCTCCTGCTGGACGTGGGGAGGGTATGGGGGTCTCCTGCTGGACGTGGGGAGGCTATGGGGGTTTGCGTGTGCGCATACTACGCTATCCGGCTGCATTTTATTGAAGAAACTCTATGTGTGAATTCGCAGACACAGTGTCTTTAAAAAAATGGTGCCGAAATTGTACCAATAAAAATGCTTGTCACCAGGGTGTAGAACGGGTTCAATAGCTAGTTATCTATATGGAGAAGTTTTGTGCGGAGCGTCCGCTATTTACCTGCTGCAGTAATGTCCTGATGTTATGAAGTAAATCCGTCACATACTCTGAGGTGAGATGACCTTGTTGGTGTTTGGTCAGGCAGTTCCTTACTAGCTGCACCACCAGCCGGTGAGTGAAGCTGAGAACGCCATCGGGTGGTAGAAGCACAATGTTAGGGCGATTGTTGATAAGAATACCCCATAGTGCTTGTACCTGAAAATTATCCAGAAAAAATCCGGCCATAGTGAGAAACTGTAAGTGCGCTCAGTAACTAGCTATGGAGCCAAAATGGCACCCGCTACCCTGTGTACATTGTAGAAGTAGTGACTGTGAGCTGTGATGTCATAATGGGCGAGCATCACCAGTGATGTCATGATGGAATCTTGTGATAGAATCTTCATGAGGCGACTCTGCACAAACAGATGCTGCCGAGCAATGTGTACAGTGGAAACTCCATAGAATAAAATCCATCTCCATGTTATCATGACCGTTCTCTTTTATTTCCAGTTAGAACACAACCAGTATAAGGGTATGTTCACACGCTGCATTTTTGCAGCATTTTTTGTTCAACAAAAACCAAACTGGTGGCAGGAAAAACACAGAGTAAAATACGCACGTTTTTGCTGTGTTTTTAATTGTTTTTTTTCTCATTCATTTGAATTGGTGAAAAACGCTGCAACGGCCCTAAAAGGATTGACAAGCTGCAGAATACAAAAAACACTAGAAAAGAAACGCAGCATGTGAATGAGACTTCAGAAATCTCATACACTAAGCTCGTACTTTAAAGTGCAGTGTTATTGCCGCAGAAAAACAGCCAATTGTGAACACACCCAAAAGATATACTCAGTCATATGGGAAATAATGTGTAGGTTTATTCCTCATTTGTCTTTTTTTTTCTCCATAGAACATTTTAGTTTACTATTAACAACTGTGACAAATATTGAAGGTATTGAAGAATTAATAAAAAGTGATAAATCATTTACATCATTGTCATTGATCGTTGTGTCTTTATAAAGTTCAATCCTTTACCTTGTTGTGTTTAGGTCGCGAGATCGTGCAGCTGCAGGAGCGGTGAGCCGCTGTCAGAGTCGGCCAGACTCCCTATAAAGCCGGTTTCACACGTCCATTTATTTCCAGTACCGGAAAGGAAAAAACGGTACCAGAGATATCCGTGTCCCGTGTGTCCCTGTTTGTCACACGTGTGGCAACAGTGTGCCGCATCAGGATCACACGTACCGGCACCTGGGAATTAGCGTTACATTTTAGTGGGTTTGATATGGTTATTTCTGCTAACATCCATCCACAGTTTTAGTAAAGTGCCGTGAGCAGCAGAAAGTGCACACAGTGTAAGATCCTCACCATGGTCCTCCACACAGTGTAAGACTCTCGCCATGGTCCTCCACGCAGATTAATGCACTCCCTAAGGTCCTCCACACAGTATAATGCACTCCCTAAGGTCCTCCACACAGTATAATGAACTCCCTATGGTTCTCCACACAGTATAATGAACTCCCTATGGTTCTCCACACAGTACATTGCACTCCCTATGGTCTTCCACTAAGTATAATGCACTCCCTATGGTCCTCCACGCAGTATAATGCACTCCCTATGGTCTTCCACACAGTATAATGCACTCCCTATGGTCATCCACACAGTATAACGTACTCCCTATGGTCCTCCACACAGTATAATGCACACCCTATGGTCCTCCACACAGTATAATGCACACCCCATGGTCCTCCACACAGTATAATGCACTCGCCATGGTCCTGCACACAGTATAATGCACTCCCCATGGTCCTGTATGCAGTATAGTGCAGCCCCCCAAAGGGTAAAATGCGGTCCCCCACCATAGGGTAAAATGCAGCCCCAGTCCTCCAGTATTATCAGTACACACTGATTTATAAATAAATCCATACTTACCGCTCCTCGTTCCCTGCTGCTTCAGTCTCTGCAGCTGATCACCTCAGCAGCTGCCAGCTCCACTGTCTGACACAGCGTGGCGCGTCATCATGCCGCTGCGTCAGACGCAGAGGAGGAATGATGGGAGAGGGAGTGTCACATGAAGCTCCCTCCTCCATCACTGCTTTCAACCAGGGCCGGCTCCAGGTTTTTGTGGGCTCTGGGCGAAAGGGTCTCAGTGGGCCCCTGTAACACTGTAAAATAATACTCTTTCTGTATTATTTTTTTCTACTGAGGACTTCGCAAAGTATCAATATCACGATATTCTTATAAAAAAAATGTATCTATTTATTCTTGGATTGTCCATTAAAAAGAATCAGATTGCAGCAGGTACATACAATAATTAGTTATAAAGTAATTGTCCATTTGTCCATAAGTAGCTTAATTGTTGAGATTCACCCATCTTTCCTTGGATCCTGGCTGGTAAATCATGTCTTTATCCAGCACGTGTCCAGGCCTACATGTCATCTGTTTCTCAGCATGAAGATTCTTCTTCTGTGTCTTGTGGGGTGGGAAGAGCAAGAGAGTCCCCCCTTTCTGTACCATGGGCTTTTATAGCCAGTCGTATGGACACCTGTTCTACATATGGTAGTGAACCAAAAATACACACACAAATAGCGCATGTCAACTAGACACGATGGCTGAGGCATAGAACTCAGATTTAAGAAAAATGATTATCGATTATTAATTATTTAACATTCCCCCCTTTTTGAGGATAAAAAGGACTGAAAAATCCTCAAAAGAAGACAGGTTTATCATTAGGATAACAATCATTTTTTTCCTTTTCTTCTTCCTTGGCAATATTATTAAATTTCCATAATAATAATATTGATATTATTATTATTATTATTATTATTATTAATATCAATATCGGATTATTGTTATATAATGATGTGAATTCATGTTATGGTAAGCCGTGACTAATATTCATTTAATATGTATAATTATACTTCCCTATATCTAAATTGAAGTAATCGCGGGTTCAATCGTCATCGTCTGATGTCATCGGGTCGTCATCTCGTCTTGGTTCTTTTATAACAGTCTTTAGATGAAAACTCCTTTGAAATAAATGATAGCGTGTAGATATTGTACAGTCCATAATTGTATTCATCATTGTGCAGTCCATAAACTGTGCTCTTTATTAGAAAGATCATGTGTGTCAGATGATAAGAAGACAAAGTCCATGGATGAAATGTAGCTTTAATATCTGTGCGATGTCACCTGGACTTACGTTGGATCGTCTTCAGATAATCTTCCGTGTCGTCCGCACTGGTCTCGTGTCACTTTTGGAACAGATGTGACGTCTTTGGTCAGTAAAGCAAGGGTTAACTTGACACTTTCCTGCTTTATATAGCCCCATAACCAGTACTCAGTCCTTTATATACAGGACACATATGTCAGGTATTACCTGTTCACCAGCTTTCATTGAAGCGTTGCAGGTGATAAGAAACCACTGGAACGTGATGAAACCTGAACACAACACAGTTCATATAGGATCATCGTCCTCTGCCGTCCTGGTGATCAGTGGTGTGAATTGTATCTGACACAGTCTATTATCACTCAGCATTCACACCTGTTACCTTCTGAGACTTCCGGATATCGGTTGCTTCTTCTTGTAACCTTTGAGAGTCTCTTTGATTTATAAATATGAAAAGTCTTTATTAAGATAGAATTCATAATTGTGTTGTCTTGATTGAAGTCTTCATTCCCTAATCTGATACCAAATCTGGCAACTTTACTAACCTATAATATCACAGCGTACCATAGCAATCAATAATATCCATCTAATTATTATCAAAATATTAAAATAAATTATGTTTGGAATAATAAACAATAATAGATAATAATTCATTATTAATCAAGTTCTCCATATGATAGAACATTTTTATGTCATAGGGGTAATTACCTTTTCCAACCCATAGGTGTCAGTGTGTTTTGAAACAAGTGTTTTTATCTTTATTAAACCAATAATACCAAAGAATGTATACTCATGAACTAAAATGAATAAATATATGAATGTAAGAATGAATGAATGAATTGTTGTGTTTACTCAGAAAATGTAAACATTTTTCTTATATTAATTCATATCATCATTATATTTGATGAAGCAATATTCTTGTACTTGACATTACCCCATTAAATATTAATGTGTTTTCTCAATTGAAATCTTGAACTGAATTAAAATCAAAAATTGAGAATTAAAAATGAAAAATGGAAAAATAAGAAAATAAGTAAGAATAAAATTTTAAAAATGAAAAATAAAATTAAGAGTAAAAATAAGAATAAAAATAAAAATAAGGCCTTTAAATTGTAATGACAAATGCAGAGTAATTATATTCTCCATAAAAAATACCCTTATATCTCCATTATCTGGATGATTTCATATTTGTCATAACCTTGTATCACCAAAAAATTATTAAACTATGCAACTTTGCATGTAATACCCTTCTTAATTATACCATTGTACCTTATTATTGTTTTACCTTTATTAAAATGTGTGGAAAATAAGTATTGATCAAAAGTGATTATGTAATCAGGATCAAAAACACATTTTCCCCCTTAATACCAAAAAATATTATTTTATAAAATTTATGTATATATCAGAACCAAATTAAAATAATTATTCTTCTAGAAATATTTTGCATAAATTTCATATCGATGAGTAGCATAGATTTGTCTAAAGAGAGGTGTGTACCTATTTAGGTAACCATTAAAAATAATATTATAGTTATTCAAGAATATTATCATGTGGAAAAATTATTCTAAATGTAAATTTGCTTTGTAAACCATTTTGATGTGTGGTTGCCCTTATCCACTATTAGTTAAATCAAGAAATAATAATTATTAAAGAAATATAGAAATATATATATGTAGATAATACCTAATTATGTATTATAATTTCCTCAGAATTAAATATATTTTTGTACCTTCACATAAAGAAACATTTTTTTTTTTTCCAAACATACAAACATACGAGGCCTCTGACACATCAATCACACTTAGCAGCTGCTGATTTACTCATCTGTCACCTTCACTCTGACATTCACAGATCTGTTCAACTCAAACATTCCACATATGAAGTTTTATATATATATATTTAACCCAAAATTGTATCCCAATTTATTAATGCGCATTGTAAACTATCAGTTAAATTGAATATCTTTATATTTCTTTGAATATTCCCCAAGTACATATTATATAATATGAGAGTAAGTCACTGGAATTTCAGACACTTGAAAAAACTCTTGACTTAGATTCTTTTTTCACTGGCTGCCAGGTTTTAGGTTACATCAGCTGAAAATAGAATGAATGGGATCTATACTATTAGCTCAAAGTTCAAAGGCCTCAGCTGTCACACGTCATGCTGTAAAGCTACTTGTTATAACGAACACTTCATGCACAGAAAATATTAATTCATAAGTGCTACACATAATAATTAGAGATGAGCGTTGTTCTACTCGAACTGTTCGCCAATCTCAAATTCGAGCTGTTTTGGGCGGTCTTCGAGCCGTTCGGCGAACACGAACAATTTGAGAAAAATTTGGCTGTTCGAGGTTATGTTCGATAACTGTTCGTGCACCAAAATCATAACTGGATTTTTTCTCAGTAATGATGAAAATTAATGTTAATACGCAGTTTGAGTGTACAGCGGGGTGGAGGGAGGGGCAGGGGATGGATCTCTGCAGGAACAATGAAGATCTCCATTTTTTTTTTCTCTTTCCCGCATTTACAGTGGGGAGGTGCAATCTGTCAGCCTATCAGCAGTGCACACACGGAGCGAAGTGCTTTTTTTCACACAAGCAAGGGAATGTGTCATTGGCAGTGTATGTCACATGTCCTTGCCCTATAAGACCAAGCCATTTTCCCCGTCGCCACCATTTTCTCACTGCTGCAGCTGCGTGTTAGACGGCACCGCTGTTGCTGTGTGCGCTATACCTTGTTAATTTCAAGCCAATTTTCGCACAAATCTACAGCTAGCTTGGGAGTAGGGAATAGTTGTGATTGCAGTCCTTTTAAGGACTAGGTTACAGCATTTCCTACGACTTTTATCAGGCAGGTCTGTGCTCTTAAATAGATAGATTGTGGGAGTAAAGACTAATTGTAATTGCAGTCCTTTTCAGGACTAGGTTACATCAGTTCCTATCAGTTTTTGCCAGGCAGGTCTGTGCCAGTGCTGTGCAAGTTTTTTTCACAGCATTTGGCTGAATCTAGCAAAGCTAATCCTTTTTGGCCTATTGCAGAGTGTGTTAGTCAGTGGAGTAGCCTATCTGTGTTGCAAGATATACCACCTGTGTATAGAATACCAATTTTTTTACTGCACCTAGTGAAGTAAAATCTTTTGGGCATAGCATCATTCTATTAGTCCATCTATACTGACCTCCATCAGGTTGCAAATTGAATATATTTTTTTCTGCATCTAGCTCTGAAAAAATATTGGGCTTCTAGCTGTGTGTGGGACTTGTTGTATTAGTCCATCTATACTGACCTCCATCAGGTTGCAAACTGAATATTTTTTTTTCTGCATCTACCTCTGAAAAAATATTGGGCTTCTAGCTGTGTGTGGGACTTGTTCTATTAATCCATCTATACAGACCTCCATCAGGTTGCAAACTGAATATATTTTTTTCTGCATCTACCTCTGAAAAAATATTGGGCTTCTAGCTGTGTGTGGGACTTGTTGTATTAGTCCATCTATACTGACCTCCATCAGGTTGCAAACTGAATATATTTTTTTCTGCATCTACCTCTGAAAAAATATTGGGCTTCTAGCTGTGTGTGGGACTTGTTCTATTAATCCATCTATACAGACCTCCATCAGGTTGCAAACTGAATATATTTTTTTCTGCATCTACCTCTGAAAAAATATTGGGCTTCTAGCTGTGTGTGGGACTTGTTGTATTAGTCCATCTATACTGACCTCCATCAGGTTGCAAACTGAATATATTTTTTTCTGCATCTACCTCTGAAAAAATATTGGGCTTCTAGCTGTGTGTGGGACTTGTTCTATTAATCCATCTATACAGACCTCCATCAGGTTGCAAACTGAATATATTTTTTTCTGCATCTACCTCTGAAAAAATATGTGGCCTTCTAGCAGTGTGTGGGACTTTCTCTATTAGTCCATCTATACTGACCTCCATCAGGTTGCAAACTGAATATAATTTTTTTCTGCATCTAGCTGTGAAAAAATATTTGGCCTTCTAGCAGTGTGTGGGACTTTCTCTATTAGTCCATCTATACTGACCTCCATCAGGTTGCAAATTAAAAATAATTTTTATCTGCATCTAGCTCTGAAAAAATATTTGGCCTTCTAGCAGTGTGTGGGACTTTCTCTATTAGTCCATCTATACTGACCTCCATCAGGTTGCAAATTAAAAATAATTTTTATCTGCATCTACCTCTGAAAAAATATTTGGGCTTCTAGCTGTGTGTGGGACTTGTTCTATTAATCCATCTATACAGACCTCCATCAGGTTGCAAACTGAATATAATTTTTTTCTGCATCTAGCTCTGAAAAAATATTTGGCCTTCTAGCAGTGTGTGGGACTTGTTCTATTAGTCCACCTATACTGACCTCCATCAGGTTGCAAATTCAAAATAATTTTTTGTCTGCATCTAGCTCTGAAAAAATATTTGGCCTTCTAGCAGTGTGTGGGACTTTCTCTATTAGTCCATCTATACTGACCTCCATCAGGTTGCAAACTGAATATATTTTTTTTCTGCATCTACCTCTGAAAAAATATTGGGCTTGTAGCTGTGTGTGGGACTTGTTCTATTAATCCATCTATACAGACCTCCATCAGGTTGCAAACTGAATATAATTTTTTTCTGCATCTAACCCAGCCAATAGTTTTGGCCTAATACCACAGTTTGGCCACTCAGCTCTGCTCGGTTCCCATCCATTGTTTTTTTGTGCAAACAACTCCAGAGTTGTGAATTAGTTAACCACCAAAATGAGTGGAAAAAGGCCTGCTGCTGGTGGAAAGGGGAATAGGCGTGTTGGGAAGGGGAAAAAAGGTTGTGTCCGTGGGGTAGGTGTTAAAGCAACAGTAACATCTGCAGAAGAAAGACCATCTTCCAGCCAAACTAAAATGTCTACTTCTTTTAGCGGACAATGTGATAAGATCCCTTTCTTACGGCCACGCCAATCGCTACAAATTCCAGATGAGGCACAAAAACAGCAGGTGCTTCAACGGATATCAAGTGCTCCTTTAAGTGGGCTCTCCTCCACATCAACTTCAACATCACAAATACTCCAGTCCTCAAAGGTGTCACCCCAATCGCACTTGCTTCCTCACAGCTCCCAAATCTCCAGCTGCCCGTCTGAGTATGAGGTAGAACAGATGGTTGAGTCTGCAGAGCTGTTTACTCATACTATAGCCTGGGAATCAGAGGTCGACTCCAGCGCTTCTGTGAATCCAGACGAGGAAATGATCTGCACTGATGCCCAGAATCTTTATGAGTCGGATCCAGGACCAGACGCAGAAGGTTCTGACCATAATGTAGACCCTCATTCCCAAACTGTAACTCCTGTTGGTGGAGACAACCCTCATTCCCAAACTGTAACTCCTGTTGGTGGAGACAATGAGGAAGACGATGATAAGACTCAAATACCTGATTGGAGCGACAACTTTAGTTTTTTGTCAGGGCAGGAACAGGTTGGCTCTGAGGACGACGGGTGTGATAACGCACAGGGTGATGATGATGAGGTTGGAGATCCCACTTACTGTCAACCCACAGTCAGCCAAGAGATGAGGTCAGCAGAGGAGGAAGATGCTAGTGACGACGAGGTCAGGTTGCGCCTTTCTGGACAGAGACGTAGTACTGGAAGCACGTCAACAACTGCATCCTCAAACACAACTCTGCCTCTCACCACAAGTCGTGGTGGCTCTTCAGGTCGCATGGGTGCTAAGCCTTGCATAGCCTGGGCATTTTTTCAGATCGATAAAGATGACCCAACTCGTGTTATCTGTAACATCTGTCAGCAAAAGCTAAGTAGAGGCCAAAAAATACATAGTTTGAGTACTTCATGCATGAACCGGCACATGGACATGAAGCATAAGTTGCAGTGGGAAGCTCAGTGTGCTACAATGCGGCCTAGCCGGCCGGGCCAACCACCGTCTGCCATATCTTGTGCATCTGCGGCCTCTTCATCCTCTGTGACTGGGGGGACAGCAGTCACACCTGTTTTGGGGCGCAGACCTGCCACCTCTTTACCCGCAACAGCCAGCGTGATTGGCAGGTCATCATTTTCTTTGGAGGTGGTAACACCAGCTGGTGTTGAGCGCTGTCCGACATCGATAGCACCACCTTTGGATCAAGGCAACCTAACACGTCCGCCTGCATCTTCCTCACAGACCGGCAGTTTGCCGGGGACACCCTTATCAACCCCGTCTAAGCACAATAGCCAGCCCTCGGTCCCTCAGATGTGGACAAGTAAAAGACCATTTCCTCCTAGCCATGAGAAAGCTAAGAGGTTGAATTTCACCATCTGCAAGCTCTTGGCTACAGAAATGCTGCCTTTCCGCCTGGTGGACACAGAGGATTTTCGAGACCTTATGTCCGTCGCAGTGCCCCAGTACCAGATGCCCAGTCGGCACTACTTCTCAAAGAAAGGTGTGCCTGCGCTCCACCAGCATGTCGCACACAACATCACCGCTTCTTTGAGAAACTCTGTGTGTGACAGGGTGCATTTCACCACAGACACTTGGACGAGTAGGCATGGACAGGGGCGTTACATGTCGCTGACTGGGCACTGGGTAACTATGGTGACAGCAGGACAAGGGGCTGCTGTCCAAGTCTTGCCGTCCCCATGAGTTGTGCGTCAATCCTCTTTATGTCAAAGTTCCTCCACTGCTTCTGCCTCCTCAACCTCCTCTCGGTCTTCCACCTGCACCCAAAGCCTGTCTGGTCATGCCACAAGCTTTCTAACTGCGCAGAAGGGATCCTGCACACCTCCTTACTATGCTGGCAGTAGGGCTCAACGTCATCAGGCAGTTTTTACATTGAAATGTCTGGGAAATGTGAGTCACACAGCTGAGGAGTTGTGGTCAGCTCTGGAGAACCAATTTCATGAATGGTTGTCTCCACTGGACCTGAAACCAGGGAAATCCGTGTGCGACAATGCTGCAAACCTGGGTGCGGCCCTTCGCCGGGGCAATGTCACACACGTGCCTTGTATGGCTCACGTGTTGAACCTGGTTGTCCAGCAATTTTTAGCCCACTATCCCAGACTAGATGGCCTTCTGCAGAGGGCACGGTCGCTGTGTGCTCACTTCCGCCGTTCGCATCCCGCAGCTCAGCGACTTACATCTCTACAGAAGTCGTTGGGCCTGCCACTTCACCGGCTAAAATGCGATGTGCCTGCCCGGTGGAATTCAACTCTGCACATGTTGCAGCGACTGTGGCAGCACCGACAAGCCCTGGTGCAATACGTTCTGACGTATAGCCTGGGCCAACAAGATCCAGAGGTGGGGCAAATCACGCTGGAGGAGTGGTCTCAGATCAGGGACCTATGCACCCTTCTGCACAGTTTTGAAATGGCGACGAAGATGTTTAGTGCTGACGATGCCATTATCAGCATGACTATTCCGGTGATTTACATGCTGGAGCACATGTTAAACAGAATTCGGAGTCAGGTGGTGGCACAAGAGGAGGTGGAGGAAGTAGAGGAGGAGGAGTTGTATGCGGAAGGGCTAACATCTGCAAGGTCCAGACGGTCGGCAGCACCAAGGCGGCAGGCATGTGAGGGTGGGGGAGATGGTTTTACCAGGGCGCATGGTAGCAGCCAAACTAGTGAGGAAGGTGCAGGAGCCCAGGAAGAAGTGGAGGACGAACTGATGGAAGACTCATCAGATGAGGGAGACCTTGATCACATTTCTGTTGTGCGAGGTTGGGGGGAGAGGACAGAGGAAGGAAGCATGATTGTTACCTCGCCACCAACACAACAGGGACTTGGTGCTCCTGGATGCGCAACACACATGAGTGCCTTCTTGCTGCACTACCTGCAACATGACCCTCGAATTGTGAGAATTAGAAATAATCCTGACTACTGGGTTGCCACACTGTTAGATCCCCGGTACAAAAGTAAATTTGCAGAAATTATTCCTGCCATAGAAAGGGATGCACGCATGCAGGAGTATCAGCAGAGACTGTTGCAGAATCTTACATGTGCTTTTCCACAAAATACCAGTGGTGCACGTAGTGAATCTCACAGTTCCAACTTGCCAACCGTGGGACCGTCAAGTGTTCAGCACTCAAACCGTAACAGAACCACAGTATCTGCTGGTAACATCAATTTTGCGGAATCATTTCACCACTTTTTTAGCCCATCCTTTGCAAGGCCACAGGAGACAAGAAGTCTGACACATAGTCAACGCCTAGAGACGATGGTACAGGAGTATCTCCAAGTAAACATTGAAGCCACGACTGTGTCACTGGACCCTTGCTCTTTTTGGGCTTCCAATCTGGATAAATGGCCGGAGCTAGCCACTTACGCCTTGGAGATCTTGTCATGCCCCGCAGCCAGCGTTCTGTCTGAACGTGTGTTCAGCGCTGCTGGTGGTGTGCTGACAGATAAGCGCACGCGGCTCTCCACTGATAATGTAGACAGACTCACGTTCATAAAGATGAACAAATCATGGATCCGAAACGACTTTTCTACCCCTGTGTCATCCTGGGGAGAGTAAAAGCTTGATGATTGGTTAAAATCACCCTACCAACCGTTTTAAGCTTTCAAATTACTAATCATGTTTATCTGTATCTTGGCTGGAAAATAATTTGGGCTTTGTAGCAGTGTGCAGCACTGATTCTATTAGGCCATCTATAATAAGCTCCACCAGATTTAAAATTACTAATCATGTTTATCTGTATCTTGACTGGAAAATAATTTGGGCTTTGTAGCAGTGTGCAGCACTGATCCTATTAGGCCATCTATACTAAAGCTTCACCAGATTTAAAATTAATAATAATTTTTAGCTGCATCTAGCCCGGAAAATAATTTTGGGGCTCCGAGATGCGCAAGACACATAAGTGCCTTCTTGCTGCACTACCTGCAGCATGACCCTCATATTGTCAGAATTCGAAGTAATCATGACTACTGGGTTGCCACACTCTTAGATCCCCCAAACTTTTCGATCAACCTTTTCATTTTAATAAAGACCAAAAAAATGGTCATTTTTGAAATTATAAGCATTAGCAGGTTGTTAGAAACTGAAATCAAACAGTTTTCAACTCAAAACTTTATTCTAGGTGATGTTACATTTTCACATAGGACCCCTTGTTCGAAAGGAGCTTCTGAACTCTCTCGTCCATTGAATTTGTCAGGTTTTGGATGGTTTCTGCTTCAATTGTTTTGCATGAGGACAGAATACCCTCCCAGAGCTGTTGCTTAAATGTGAACTGCCTCCCGCCATCATAGATACTCCTTTTAATGATGCTCCAAAGGTTCTGAATGGGGTAGAGGTCAGGGGAGCATGGGGGTCACACCATAAGTTTGTCGCCTTTTATGCCCATATCAGCCAGAGATGCAGATGTTTTATGTGCAGCATGAGATGGTGCATTATCATGCAAAAAAATGATCTTGCTGTGAAATACACGGTTCTTCTTCTTGAACCATGGCAGGAAGTGCTGTTTGAGAAAATCCACATACATTATGGAGTTCATCTTTAGCGCCTTCAGGGATCCTAAAGGGGCCGACAATCTCTCTCCCCATGATTCCAGCCCAAAACATTACTCCACCTCCTCCTTGTTGGCGCTGTAGCCATGTTTGCGTGGGGTGTCCATCAACCAGCCATCCTCTACTCCATCCATCTGGACCATCGAGCGCTGCACGGCACTCATCCGTGAACAAAACAGTTTTGAAATCAGTCTTTATGTAATGTTTGGCCCACTGGAGCCGTTTCTGCTTGTGTGAAGTGGATAGAGGAGGTCGACAGGATGGCGTATGCACAGCTGCAAACCTCTGAAGGACCCTGCATCTTGTTGTTCGGGGGACGTTGGAGGCACCAGCAGCTTCAAAAACTTGTCTGCTGCTATGACAAGGCTTTTTTGCCGCTGCTCTTTCAACCTGACGTAATTGCCTGTAGGAAAGAGTCCTCAATTTGCCCTTATCAGCACGCACACGTGTGTACTGTGAATCAGCTACATACCTCTTGATTGCCAAGACACTTCATCCTGATCATCGCACAATGTTGATTGTAGTCATGCCTTGACCTAAACACTCCACAATTTGTTGCTTCTCAGCAGCCGACACATCCTTTTTCTTTCCCATTTTGGCAGAAAATGTAGGCTGCTTAATAATGTGAGACAGCCTTCTTAAGTAGTCTTGCCTTTCATTGGACACACCTGCCAAACTAATTAGCACAGGTGTCTGCAATTGCTTACAGTGATATAAAGAGCCCTGACACACATCACCATCAATGAGTTTAACTGACAAACAAATTCTTCCCTTATCACTCCTAAACACTTTTTGCATAATAATTTGGAACACAGTGTACATGTGCTTTTCCACAAAACACCAGTGGTTCACGTAGTGAATCTTACAGTTCTAACTTGCCAACCGTGGTCTGTATGGAGTTGTTCAATAAAGGGCCCAAAATTAAGATAACATAGATGGGAGAGGTCTCTATGAATAGGAATTCCTAAGTATTTGATACCCTGTGAGGGCCAGGCAAAGGGAAAGTTGGACTGGATGGAATCCTATATGGATTTGGGGAGGGAGACATCGAGGGCCTCAGACTTCGCTGCATTGATTTTAAAATTTGACCATGTAACAAAGTGATCTATTTCAGCCATAACAGCATGGATGGATATATGTGATTGAGTGATATATACTAGGACATCATCAGCAAATAGAGAGCACTTGTACTCGGTGCCTCCCACCTCAATCCACCTAATAATGGGGTTATGGCGAATTGATGAGAGCAGGTGCTCCGTCACTAGGATGTATAAGAGAGGGGACAGAGAACATCCCTGCCTTGTCCCATTGGTGATTGTGAAAGGTGATGAAAATGTTCTGACGCGCCCACTGGGCCTTGGGACACCCGGAGCCGGACCCTTTTTGGTGGATGCTGGTGGTTGTAGTCTCCGTGGCGGCGACCCGGTTCCGTGGCTCAGGGCGGTCAAACCAGTGGCGGAACTATTTATGTGGTTTTGATGTTTAAATGTCCGACTACGCCACCTGTGGATTGCGGTCAGAGTGAACCGCCGCTCCAGGGCAGACCGCTGAGGCTGGTGTTGTGGGTGCAGCAGAGCGTAGCATAACTCCCCACGGGAGGAGTATAGCCTCAGGGCAGTGTATGCGGAGGATGGGGGTGATGGTGCAGGGCAGCAGCAGTAACGACACGGAGTCAGTGATGCAGTCCAGGGCCTTTACTCACAGTTCTTATTATCCAGGCCACGTCTGCAGGTAACGGCTGCCCACGTCGTACTGTGCTCACCAGGTGAGGGGCTCAGACAACTCCCAGATAACTTTGGAGCGCTTCACAGGACCCCCTTTGTGTGTCCTTTGTCTGGCCTTTCTTACCAACACTTCTGTCCGGCTGCCTCGGGCCTCCTCTTGTTAAACTTGGCGCCAGTTTCCCTGACCCTATGTGGTGCCTTCCTAGCGGGTGTAGCGAGGGGTTGCGCCACATAAAATGTCACAGCCTCCTGTTTCTAGCTGAGGGTCGTTTCCTGCCTCCACTAGTTTCGGGGACCGGTCTCCCCCTTTGGCCTGACCCCTCCACGCAGGTGGATTCGGGCGTGCGGTGGCGACTCGCCCGTCCGCACCCTTGGGATCCCTTCATTCCTCGTTCCTGGAGCCTTCTCCGCTCCTCTTCCTTCCTTCTCCCTCTTCCAGGCCTGGGCCTCTGTTACTAGGCCCGCCTCCGGAGCAGAGCTCATGCAGAGCCCCTGCTCCCTGCCACTTCTGCTCAGACTTCTCTGCACTGAACTAAGATGGTGCCCACCTTTTATACTCCCTTCTCAATGCACCCAGGAACTGCTTCCTCCCTGCTCCTGCACTACAGGGTTCCCCTTCCTCAGTGTTCCCTCCCCCCACTCCAGCCAGGGACAGGGACTGTCGTGCCCATCTCAGGGGCATATTGGTCGCCCTGCCCCACGGCAATGTGGTGTAATGCATGCAGGTGTCGGGTCCTGATCCACACTACATCCTTACCTGAGAGTGAGATATCACACCTCTGGGTGAGGTGCAATACCTCTGTAGCAACCGAGCCCTCAGGGTGCTACAGTTCCATTTATCTTCAGCCTAGGTGACGTATTGCGATACAGGGCCGTGATTTTGGCTATAAAAGGGTCCCCTAGACCCCTACCCCAAGCTTTTTAAGAGAATCATATATGGCGTGCCAGGAGACTCTATGGAATGCTTTCTCAGCATCCAACGAGAGTATCTAATTACAAATTTTTAACTGCATCTCGCCCAGGAAATACTTTGTGCCTAGTAGCAGTGTCTGCTAGTCAGCGGATTATCCCGGCTGTTAAGCAAGCTACACCACCTGTAGTTTGGACACTTCATTTTTTCAAAGGAAATGCTTCGGGACCACGGGATACTCAGTGAAGAGCATCAGGAGGCACCCCAAGGCATAGGGGCTGGGACTGGCAGTAAGATGCCTTGCGGTGGACAGCCGAGCTCGATCCTTATAAAAGCTTTTTAACTGCAGCAGCTTTAGTGGACGCTACTGGAGCTGGAATTACGTGGCTGCTGGCATGAGACTTGCCCTCCAATAGATCCTTGTAAATGGATTTAAAGTGTATTCATTCAAATTAGAGAGACAATTTAAATTAAAAAGCTTAGAGCTGCCTCCACCACAGGGGGGCTCGCTCGACCCACCAGCGGACAGGCACCAGTATTGGGAGAGGGGGGCTGGCCGTCAGGGTTCACCGCGGCTCTGGCACAAACCCGGCGACACGGAGGTGGCACGGGCAGGAGCGGACTGAACGTGTCGGCTTCTCACTTTTTGGATTTTAGAAGGGCATGACATGCCTATATCTGTGTCTCCCCCTCCTTTTACTCCTCCACCTCTTTTCTTTTCGCATGACTATATGTACTTTTCACTTTTCCATGTGTTAGTTGTGTCTTCTGAGCAGTTTGTCAGCTTTTGGACACCTTTGAAGGTGTTTTCTATGTGTTTCTATGTGTTTTTGTTTGCCTGCCATTGGTTTTAACGGTGTTCGAAGGTGTTCGACGAACAGTTCGACGAACAGTTCGGCGAACACACGGGTGTTCGACGAACCGAACCCAACTTGAACACTACGGGGGTGGCTCAACACTAATAATAATCCAACTAGTTATATTGTTATTATTTTAAAATGTTATACACATAAAATCATGCAATTTTTCAACTTCCTGTGTGAATAAAGAAATAAATCCATTTTAGAGTTGTTTGATCAAATCCTGCTTTGGAATGAAAGCTCTAAGGAAATATAAGAAAATAAAATTAAATATCAAATTCATACAGAAACAGAATTATTTAAATATCTTATACATATATTGGTTGGTTCTAATGTAATTCAAAATATTGCTACTTAAATTTATATATGAATTTCTAATTTATTAATTAATATATATATATTTTTTATAAATATATATATATAAATACAATTATACACAATCTCTACTTAGACAAGTGTATGTATATATATATATATATATATATATATATATATATATATATGAACTATTAGAAACTATGTAACTACAATTTTACTGTATAAGATTATAAATAAATATTGAGACATTGTAACACTTCTATGCTACATTATAATTACAGTTTTTCCTTAGCCACTCCCTAAACCAAATCTTCTGTCTCTCTCAAATATCTCCAGGAACGTCCTATTTAGGAAAGACATTTTTCTATCCTTCAAAACCTCAGAGAACTGCCTGTCCTTCTGTCCACATTCCCTGACGTCACTCTCAGCCGGTCGTCTCACCTGTCTCTGTCCATCTATTTCGGCCATTTTCTTTTCTAGGGAAAAGTCACAGCTTTGGATTTTTAACTCTTTGTGTGGAGATATGGAGTTTTGAATCATCTGATATGGCTTATAACAGATATGAAATCTCCTGCGTATTTGATAGAGTTCACTATGGGGATGACTCAGTCTAGAAGAGTTTGATATTGGCTTTTGGTAAGATTTTACCTTTCCTGGTTTTATAAATTTAACTTGATTTCTTTTCTTTTCACGATTCTCATGTTTTCTAACAGAATCCAGCAACTGCACACATTTGAATAGGGATTCTTTTTGTGACGCTATAACTCTAGATACTGGATCTAGGAATTTGAATTTTTGTACAAAAGTTGTTATCATTTGTTGTACTTTTCCATTTTTGATGAGAGCTTTGTACAACCGTTCAAATATGGATATGAATGTATATGTACATTCCTTCCTACCAATCCTTAGTTTCTGCAGATCTTCTATGTTGGGAAAATCCTTTGTGACACAATAAATCAAATATCTTAACCTGTCCGAATCATTTTCCCATCCATTAGGAGAGTAACATCTGGACAATGTCACAGGAATCCATATTTTAAATAATTGATTCCTCTCCTCATTGGATAAATCAAACTTATCAGAGAAGCTCTCAAATGTCTCTGAATTTCTACAGGCATGGATTTTGACATCATATCTTGACATGATTTTGTATAATTTCAGCAAATTTTTCCTCCTTTTAATTTGCAGTTGAGCCTGGGTAATTCCTGAATTCTCTGATATTTTTAGTGGCTCTTGTACGTCCGCTCCTCCTACGTCACTCACGTCTACTCCCACATCACCTAGTATGTCAGTTTCTCGTATGTCAGTCATGTCTCCTCCCATGTCAGGTTTCTGTATGTCCGTCTCTTGGTCAGACCCAAGGTCTCCTTCAGTTACAGACACGTGTCTCACTTCTTGTTCATTTTCCACATTACAGTCAGAATCATTGTCACCATCTGACACTTCTGCACTATTTTTCTGCTTAAAAATCTCTGACACAAGACTATGAAAAAAATCTACCAAATGTAGAATATTTCTCAATTTCTGTTTGTCTCTATTTACCAATTTAGAAGTTAACTGTAAATTCTGCAATTCACATTCTTTGTATAAACTGAGCCACAAAACGTCTAAGTCATTTCCTACATTAATTTGAAAATTAATATTACTTTGTTTAGCAAAAGAAGAAATTATATCCATATTTTGCTTACCTTAAGATTCCTTAGCTTTTCTTTATCAGCACGTCCTGTCTTCAGTTCGTCTGATTCTGTTCCTTGTTAGTACCTCTGCTTCCCGTTAGTCCTCAGTCTGTAGGCTCCTTTCTGCTTCTCGTGACAAATTAGTGAATTTACTGACACGTGAACAACAGCTGTTCAGCTCGTCAGGACTTCCCCCCTTGTTCACGGGAAGAAATTCACTTACTTAATTTAAAAAAACGAAAAAACAGGGCTGGCTGGCTCACCATTGTAAAATAATACTCTTCTCTGTATTATTTTTTCTACTGAGGACTTCTCAAAGTATCAATATCACGATATTCTTATAAAAAAATGTATCTATTTATTCTTGGATTGTCCATTAAAAAGAATCAGATTGCAGCAGGTACATATAATAATTAGTTATAAAGTAATTGTCCATAATTAGCTTAATTGTTGAGATTCACCCATCTTTCCTTGGATCCTGGCTGGTAAATCATGTCTTTGTCCAGCACGTGTCCAGGCCTACATGTCATCTGCTTCTCAGCATGAAGATTCTTTTGTGTGGTGGGAAGAGCAAGAGAGTCCCCCCTTTCTGTACCATGGGCTTTTATAGCCAGTCGTATGGACACCTGTTCTACATATGGTAGTAAACCAAAAATACACACACAAATAGCGCATGTCAACTAGACACAATGGCTGAGGCATAGAACTCAGATTTAAGAAAAATGAATATCGATTATTAATTAACATTCCAAATGAATTTCCATAATTAACCATTTAACAAAGTTACTGTACAGAGGACGTCCTTATACACAGTACAGTGCACAGAGATCATGAACCTCAGTGCAGCAACTCTGATCTAGTCACCTCTGTACTGAGACAACTAGACTGAGGTTACTGTACAGAGGACGTCCTTATACACAGTACAGTGCACACAAACTATGAATCTCAGTACAGCAACTCTGATCTAGCTACCTCTGTACTGAGACAACTAGACTGAAGTTACTGTACAGAGGACGTCCTTATACACAGTACAGTGCACAGAAATCATGGACCTTACTGCAGCAACTCTGATCTAGTCGCCTCTGTACTGAGACAACTAGACTGAAGTTACTGTACAGAGGACGTCCTTATACACAGTACAGTGCACAGAAATCATGGACCTTACTGCAGCAACTCTGATCTAGTTACCTCTGTACTGAGACATCTAGACTGAAGTTACTGTACAGAGGACGTCCTTATACACAGTACATTGCACAGAGATCATGAACCTTACTGCAGCAACTCTGATCTAGTCACCTCTGTACTGAGACATCTATACTGAAGTTACTGTACAGAGGACGTCCTTATACACAGTACGGTGCACAGAAACTATGAATCTCAATACAGCAACTCTGATCTACTTACCTCTGTACTGAGACAACTAGACTGAAGTTACTGTACAGAGGACGTCCTTATACACAGTACAGTGCACAGAGATCATGAACCTTACTGCAGCAACTCTGATCTAGTTACCTCTGTACTGAGACAACTAGACTGAAGTTACTGTATAGAGGACGTCCTTATGCACAGTACAGTGCACAGAAATCATGGACCTCAGTGCAGCAACTCTGATCTAGTCACCTCTGTACTGAGACATCTAGATTGAGGTTACTGTACAGAGGACGTCCTTATACACAGTACGGTGCACACAAACTATGAATCTCAGTATAGCAACTCCCAATTAGTCACCTCTGTACTGAGACATCTAGACTGAAGTTACTGTACAGAGGACGTCCTTATACACAGTACAGTGCACAGAAATCATGGACCTTACTGCAGCAACTCTGATCTAGTCACCTCTGTACTGAGACAACTAGACTGAAGTTACTGTACAGAGGACGTCCTTATACACAGTACAGTGCACAGAAATCATGGACCTTACTGCAGCAACTCTGATCTAGTTACCTCTGTACTGAGACATCTAGACTGAAGTTACTGTACAGAGGACGTCCTTATACACAGTACGGTGCACACAAACTATGAATCTCAATACAGCAACTCTGATCTACTTACCTCTGTACTGAGACAACTAGACTGAAGTTACTGTACAGAGGACGTCCTTATACACAGTACAGTGCACAGAAATCATGGACCTTACTGCAGCAACTCTGATCTAGTTACCTCTGTACTGAGACATCTAGACTGAAGTTACTGTACAGAGGACGTCCTTATACACAGTACGGTGCACACAAACTATGAATCTCAATACAGCAACTCTGATCTACTTACCTCTGTACTGAGACAACTAGACTGAAGTTACTGTACAGAGGACGTCCTTATACACAGTACAGTGCACACAAACTATGAATCTCACTACAGCAACTCTGATCTAGTCACCTCTGTACTGAGACATCTAAATTGAAGTTACCGTACAGAGGACGTCCTTATACAGAGTACGGTGCACACAAACTAGGAATCTCAGTACAGCAACTCTGATCTAGTTACCTCTGTACTGAGACATCTAGAATGGAGTTACTGTACAGAGGATGTCCTTATACACAGTACAGTGCACAGAGATCATGGACCTCAGTGCTGCAACTCCGATCTAGTCACCTCTGTACTGAGACATCTATACTGAAGATACTGTACAGAGGACGTCCTTATACACAGTACGGTGCACACAAACTATGAATCTCACTACAGCAACTCTGATCTAGTCACCTCTGTACTGAGACATCTAGACTGAAGTTACTGTACAGAGGACGTCCTTATACACAGTACAGTGCACAGAGATCATGAACCTTACTGCAGCAACTCTGATCTAGTCACCTCTGTACTGAGACATCTATACTGAAGATACTGTACAGAGGACGTCCTTATACACAGTACGGTGCACACAAACTATGAATCTCAGTACAGCAACTCTGATCTAGTTACCTCTGTACTGAGACATCTAGACTGAAGTTACTGTATAGAGGACGTCCTTATACATAGTACAGTGCACAGAAATCATGGACCTCAGTACAGCAACTCTGATCTAGTTACCTCTGTACTGAAACAACTAGACTGAAGTTACTGTACAGAGGATGTCCTTATACACAGTACAGTGCACAGAAACTATGAATCTCACTACAGCAACTCCCATCTAGTCACCTCTGTACTGAGACATCTAGATTGAGGTTACCATACAGAGGACGTCCTTATACACAGTACAGTGCACAGAGATCATGAACCTTACTGCAGCAACTCTGATCTAGTTACCTCTGTACTGAGACAACTAGACTGAAGTTACTGTATAGAGGACGTCCTTATGCACAGTACAGTGCACAGAAATCATGGACCTCACTGCAGCAACTCCCAATTAGTCACCTCTGTACTGAGACATCTAGATTGAGGTTACTGTACAGAGGACGTCCTTATACACAGTACAGTGCACACAAACTATGAATCTCAGTACAGCAACTCCCAATTAGTCACCTCTGTACTGAGACATCTAGACTGAAGTTACTGTACAGAGGACGTCCTTATACACAGTACAGTGCACAGAAATCATGGACCTTACTGCAGCAACTCTGATCTAGTCACCTCTGTACTGAGACAACTAGACTGAAGTTACTGTACAGAGGACGTCCTTATACACAGTACAGTGCACAGAAATCATGGACCTTACTGCAGCAACTCTGATCTAGTTACCTCTGTACTGAGACATCTAGACTGAAGTTACTGTACAGAGGACGTCCTTATACACAGTACGGTGCACACAAACTATGAATCTCAATACAGCAACTCTGATCTACTTACCTCTGTACTGAGACAACTAGACTGAAGTTACTGTACAGAGGACGTCCTTATACACAGTACAGTGCACACAAACTATGAATCTCACTACAGCAACTCTGATCTAGTCACCTCTGTACTGAGACATCTAAATTGAAGTTACCGTACAGAGGACGTCCTTATACAGAGTACGGTGCACACAAACTAGGAATCTCAGTACAGCAACTCTGATCTAGTTACCTCTGTACTGAGACATCTAGAATGGAGTTACTGTACAGAGGATGTCCTTATACACAGTACAGTGCACAGAGATCATGGACCTCAGTGCTGCAACTCCGATCTAGTCACCTCTGTACTGAGACATCTATACTGAAGATACTGTACAGAGGACGTCCTTATACACAGTACGGTGCACACAAACTATGAATCTCAGTACAGCAACTCTGATCTAGTTACCTCTGTACTGAGACATCTAGACTGAAGTTACTGTATAGAGGACGTCCTTATACATAGTACAGTGCACAGAAATCATGGACCTCAGTACAGCAACTCTGATCTAGTTACCTCTGTACTGAAACAACTAGACTGAAGTTACTGTACAGAGGATGTCCTTATACACAGTACAGTGCACAGAAACTATGAATCTCACTACAGCAACTCCCATCTAGTCACCTCTGTACTGAGACATCTAGATTGAGGTTACCATACAGAGGACGTCCTTATACACAGTACAGTGCACAGAGATCATGAACCTTACTGCAGCAACTCTGATCTAGTTACCTCTGTACTGAGACAACTAGACTGAAGTTACTGTATAGAGGACGTCCTTATGCACAGTACAGTGCACAGAAATCATGAACCTCAGTGCAGCAACTCTGATCTAGTCACCTCTGTACTGAGACATCTAGATTGAGGTTACTGTACAGAGGACGTCCTTATACACAGTACGGTGCACACAAACTATGAATCTCAGTACAGCAACTTCCAATTAGTCACCTCTGTACTGAGACATCTAGACTGAAGTTACTGTACAGAGGACGTCCTTATACACAGTACGGTGCACACAAACTATGAATCTCACTACAGCAACTCTGATCTAGTCACCTCTGTACTGAGACATCTAAATTGAAGTTACCGTACAGAGGACGTCCTTATACACAGTAAAGTGCACAGAGATCATGGACCTCAGTGCTGCAACTCTGATCTAGTCACCTCTGTACTGAGACATCTAAATTGAAGTTACTGTACAGAGGACGTCCTTATACACAGTACAGTGCACAGAGATCATGGACCTTAGTGCTGAAACTCCGATCCAGTCACCTCTGTACTGAGACATCTAGACTAAGGTTACTGTACAGAGGACGTCCTTATACACAGTACGGTGCACAGAAACTATGAATCTCAGTACAGCAACTCTGATCTTGTTACCTCTGTACTGAGACATCTATACTGAAGTTACTGTATAGAGGACGTCCTTATACACAGTACGGTGCACACAAACTATGAATCTCAGTACAGCAACTCTGATCTTGTTACCTCTGTACTGAGACAACTTGACTGAAGTTACTGTACAGAGGACGTCCTTATACACAGTACAGTGCACACAAACTATGAATCTCAGTACAGCAACTCTGATCTAGCCACCTCTGTACTGAGACAACTAGACTGAAATTACTGTACAGAGGACGTCCTTATACACAGTAAAGTGCACAGAGATCATGGACCTCAGTGCTGCAACTCCGATCTAGTCACCTCTGTACTGAGACATCTAAATTGAAGTTACTGTACAGAGGACGTCCTTATACAAAGTACGGTGCACACAAACTATGAATCTCACTACAGCAACTCTGATCTAGTCACCTCTGTACTGAGACATCTAGATTGAGGTTACTGTACAGAGAACGTCCTTATACAAAGTACGGTGCACACAAACTATGAATCTCACTACAGCAACTCTGATCTAGTCACCTCTGTACTGAGACATCTAAATTGAAGTTACTGTACAGAGGACGTCCTTATACACAGTACAGTGCACAGAGATCATGGACCTCAGTGCTGCAACTCCGATCTAGTCACCTCTGTACTGAGACATCTAAATTGAAGTTACTGTACAGAGGACGTCCTTATACAAAGTACGGTGCACACAAACTATGAATCTCACTACAGCAACTCTGATCTAGTCACCTCTGTACTGAGACATCTAGACTAAGGTTACTGTACAGAGGACGTCCTTATACACAGTACGGTGCACACAAACTATGAATCTCACTACAGCAACTCTGATCTAGTCACCTCTGTACTGAGACATCTAGATTGAGGTTATTGTACAGAGGACGTCCTTATACACAGTACGGTGCAAACAAACTATGAATCTTAGTACAGCAACTCTGATCTAGTCACCTCTGTACTGAGACATCTATACTGAAGTTACTGTATAGAGGACGTCCTTATACACAGTACGGTGCACACAAACTATGAATCTCACTACAGCAACTCTGATCTAGTCACCTCTGTACTGAGACATCTAGATTGAGGTTATTGTACAGAGGACGTCCTTATACACAGTACGGTGCACACAAACTATGAATCTCAATACAGCAACTCTGATCTAGTCACCTCTGTACTGAGACATCTATACTGAAGTTACTGTACAGAGGACGTCCTTATACACAGTACGGTGCACACAAACTATGAATCTCAGTACAGCAACTCTGATCTAGCCACCTCTGTACTGAGACAACTAGACTGAAGTTACTGTATAGAGGACGTCCTTATACACAGTACAGTGCACAGAAATCATGGACCTCAGTGCAGCAACTCTGATCTAGTCACCTCTGTACTGAGACATCTAAATTGAAGTTACCGTACAGAGGACGTCCTTATACACAGTACAGTGCACAGAAATCATGAAACTTACTGCAGCAACTCTGATCTAGTCACCTCTGTACTGAGACATCTAGAATGGAGTTACTGTACAGAGGACGTCCTTATACACAGTACGGTGCACACAAACTATGAGTCTCAGTACAGCAACTCTGATCTAGTTACCTCTGTACTGAGACAACTAGACTGAAGTTACTGTACAGAGGACGTCCTTATACACAGTACAGTGCACACAAACTATGAATCTCAGTACAGCAACTCTGATCTAGTCACCTCTGTACTGAGACATCTAAATTGAAGTTACCGTACAGTGGACGTCCTTATACACAGTACAGTGCACAGAGATCATAGACCTCAGTGCTGCAACTCTGATCTAGTCACCTCTGTACTGAGACATCTAGATTGAGGTTACTGTACAGAGGACGTCCTTATACACAGTACAGTGCACACAAACTATGAATCTCACTACAGCAACTCTGATCTAGTCACCTCTGTACTGAGACATCTAGACTGAAGTTACTGTACAGAGGACGTCCTTATACACAGTAAGGTGCACACAAACTATGAATCTCAGTACAGCAACTCTGATCTTGCTACCTCTGTACTGAGACATCTATACTGAAGTTACTGTACAGAGGACGTCCTTATACACAGTACGGTGCACACAAACTATGAGTCTCAGTACAGCAACTCTGATCTAGTTACCTCTGTACTGAGACAACTAGACTGAAGTTACTGTACAGAGGACGTCCTTATACACAGTACAGTGCACACAAACTATGAATCTCAGTACAGCAACTCTGATCTAGTCACCTCTGTACTGAGACATCTAAATTGAAGTTACCGTACAGTGGACGTCCTTATACACAGTACAGTGCACAGAGATCATAGACCTCAGTGCTGCAACTCTGATCTAGTCACCTCTGTACTGAGACATCTAGATTGAGGTTACTGTACAGAGGACGTCCTTATACACAGTACAGTGCACACAAACTATGAATCTCACTACAGCAACTCTGATCTAGTCACCTCTGTACTGAGACATCTAGACTGAAGTTACTGTACAGAGGACGTCCTTATACACAGTAAGGTGCACACAAACTATGAATCTCAGTACAGCAACTCTGATCTTGCTACCTCTGTACTGAGACATCTATACTGAAGTTACTGTATAGAGGACGTCCTTATACACAGTACGGTGCACACAAACTATGAATCTCAGTACAGCAACTCTGATCTTGTTACCTCTGTAATGAGACAACTTGACTGAAGTTACTGTACAGAGGACGTCCTTATACACAGTACGGTGCACACAAACTATGAATCTCAGTACAGCAACTCTGATCTAGTTACCTCTGTACTGAGACAACTAGACTGAAGTTACTGTACAGAGGACGTCCTTATACACAGTACAGTGCACAGAGATCATGAACCTTACTGCAGCAACTCTGATCTAGTCACCTCTGTACTGAGACATCTAGATTGAGGTTACTGTACAGAGGACGTCCTTATACAAAGTACGGTGCACACAAACTATGAATCTCACTACAGCAACTCTGATCTAGTCACCTCTGTACTGAGACATCTAGACTGAAGTTACTGCACAGAGGACGTCCTTATACACAGTACGGTGCACACAAACTATGAATCTCAGTACAGCAACTCTGATCTAGTCACCTCTGTACTGAGACATCTAGACTGAAGTTACTGCACAGAGGACGTCCTTATACACAGTACAGTGCACAGAAATCATGAAACTTACTGCAGCAACTCTGATCTAGTCACCTCTGTACTGAGACATCTAGATTGAGGTTACTGTACAGAGGACGTCCTTATACACAGTACAGTGCACACAAACTATGAATCTCAGTACAGCAACTCTGATCTAGTCACCTCTTTACTAAGACAACTAGACTGAAGTTACTGTACAGAGGACGTCCTTATACACAGTACAGTGCACACAAACTATGAATCTCAGTACAGCAACTCTGATCTAGTCACCTCTTTACTAAGACAACTAGACTGAAGTTACTGTACAGAGGACGTCCTTATACACAGTACGGTGCAAATGTGGCACCCCAGGGGTCTGGTTTCCACAGTAATGCAATGTTATGTCTGAGAGCAGGTGGGAGGTCTCTTGGTCAGGAATCCTATGCATGCCACACCTCCTGCCCAGTCCTGGGAGGGGAAGGACTTCCCCTATATAAACCTGGGGCTGAGGCAGGGTTAGGGAGTTCAGAGGGAGAGTTCAGCCAGGAGGGCTGACAGGGAGCTGTGGCTCCGGCTGGGCCCAGCTCCTGGGCCATGCCAGAAGTAGAGAAGAGAAGCAGCATAGGAAGAAACAACAGGAGCTCTGTGGGAGCAGTGTTACAAAGAGTCAGGGGCTGGCAGCTGCAGAGCTCGCCCTGACTGAGAAGATTTCTTACCGGACCCGGAGTCCGAGGCTGTGGGGACTAATCTTTACCCAGCAGCAGAAACCGCCCGGCAGGGGATTTCAGGTCCTCTGGCCAAGAAACCCGAAGGCACGGTCACACGCATGGGACCAGCACCGCCGTCGTGGAGCGGAAGCTACTAGAAGGCCCCGAGTCACCGGCCATACGGGTGAGCACCACACGGTACACTCAGGGACGTGGGCTACTTATACTCGCTTCTAGCAAGGTAGCCAGAAGAGTATCGTTAGTTTGGGAGGCCTACAACTCCGCCTGGCCAGGGTAGATCCCATCTGCTCAAGGACTGACCAGGCCCCAACCGCTAGCCAGTACTCCGGGAGGGTCTATCTTTGTCACCAGTAAAGACCCTGAACTACACCGCATCGTCTGAGTGGTTCCTGCTACCCCCATCATCCACGTCGGCTGCCCTGAGGCCATACCCCTCCCGTTGGGGGTTATACCATCCACGCTGCACCATCCTTCCACCGGCCTCAGCGGTCTGCCCTGCAGCGGCAGCTCCATAGCTGCATTCAACGGGTGGCGTAGTCGTCCATCATCTACCGCTGATACAGCGCCACTTAGTCTGACTCCCTGGGCACGGATCGGATCACCGCCACGAGACTACAACCCTCAAGAGATCCGGCTCCGGGTAAGCTCCCGCGTGCGCAACGCAACGCTACACCAAGTAGGCCCAGGGGCGCGTCAACTTTTGGCGTAGTCGGCAGGATTTCGTGCCCGCAACCACCGGGTACTGCGTGCCTGAAAAAGACTGTTCAAACTTACCAGTGGTGAAGATTCCCGCCATCCGGCGCCATTTTCAGCCTTCTTCCCGCCTTCCGTGGAGTTTTCCCGCCGTTGGACGCCATCTTGAAGACGCCGCGCGGGAAGAAGAGGGGCGTGGACTCCGAAAGCGCGTGAGAACTGAAGCCCCGCCTCACGTCCGGACGTTGCGTAAGGTCCTGGAAGGAGCCCAGCAGACGCCGACGTCACAGGAGCGCGACGGAAGGTCCTCAACCCTGACGATCCACTGCGGAGCCGCGGCCTACGGAAGAGGATCATCGCAAGGTAGGCCACGGTCCACTAGGGGGGAGAAGGATGTCGGATACGGAGGAGAGCTTCACCGCTTCAACCCCCGCCAGCGCCACCGCTGTTGCGGTCATGCCTTTCACCATGCCCTATATCCCGGGGGCAGCCTGGCTACCCCAGTACTCAGGGGAGTCACATACCCTGCATGACTTTAGAGAAAAGCTGGATAGCCTCTTCCAGGTGTACCCCCTCACAGAGGGGCAAAAAGTGAGCATCCTGGTGGCCCAATTAACCGGGGCAGCCCAAAGGGAGGTAAAGTCCTGGCCACCTGGGGGGAGGACTGTCGCAGGGATACTAACCCGGCTGAGGGACACCTTTGATACCCGCACCTCAGCCGAGATCAAGCTTAGATTCTACGGGTGCAAACAGCGGGCACATGAGAGTATAAGGGACTATGCCCTGAACCTACAAGAGGCCCTGAGAGCCATTAAGCAGACCGACCCTGACGGCGTGGGAGACGAGGACAGGCTGTTGACTGAACAATTTATAGAGGGTTTATATTGCAATGCCCACCGAACCCAGTTGCGGGCAATGGCCTTACAGGACCCTCATCTGGGATTTGCACAGTTCAAGGACAGAGCCATCCGGGTGCTCCGAGAACCAGCACCAGGTGGCGTTGTGACCCACAGACGCCCCACTACCACTTACCACCAGGAGGCGGCGCCCTTGTCGGCAGGGCCTGTGGGAGCTGATGCGCAGGCTTTGAACAATGACCCGGCTCCAGACCTGCACCATCAGGTCCAAGAGCTAGCTAAAAGCATTGCTGCGCTAACCCGAACTGTGCAGTCTTTACAGGTTTCCACTCCAGGGAAGATCCAGCTGGCATCCGGACCGGAGGACATCCCGTGGCGTCGACCAAGGAGGACCCCACCGGCCAGAGGAAGACCCAGCGACCGATACAACGAGGACGGACGATCCATCTGCCGCCGCTGCAATCAACCCGGACATATGGCAAGGTACTGTCCTTTAAACTGGCACAACCTGGGGTAGAGGGCCAACCCCCAGGAAAAAGATCATCAGGCCCATCGAACTGGCGCGACAGATATGTGGGAGGACGTCCAGTCTTGCCTGTGGTACTGGATGGCATCCCTATGAGTGCCCTATTGGACACCGGGTCACAGGTCACCACTATCCCGTACGTGCTCTTCAAGCAGTACTGGAATGACTCGGATATCACCCGCTACCCTGACGACGACTTGAGTATCATCGCCAGCAATGGTCAGCCCGTGCCACAGATTGGATTTAAAGAGGTGACCATTAAAATCGGTAGAGTCGAACTGGCAGCACAGGGACTGATCATTGTAGACATTGACAAACACGAGAGTCACCCAAAGATAACTCTAGGAACTAATGTAATTGAAAATTGTCTTGCAGAGGTGATTTTCCTTTTACAACAGGTTGCCAAGAACGCCAGCTCCGGCCAGCAGCGAGTGCTCCAGAAAGAGATCCGGGCACTGATGCGACGGCAACAGATAGAACTCTCCGGTGGTGAGATTGGTAGCGTAAGAATGTGTGACCCTTTCCCTATTGCCATGCCCCCAAAAAGTGAAATGATGATTTGGTGCCGGGCAGCTATTGGTCTGAGAGGTAGAGATTACCAGGCAATGGTAGAACCAGTTTACTCAGACAGTAGGCCCAACATTTTGACAGCACGGGGGGTGGTCAATGTACGCCATGGGAGGGTGCCCGTTCGCATAATAAATATCGGGAAGAGGGAAGTGTACCTGCCCCGGTATGCCACGCTAGCCAAATTGTATACCATCAATCAAAATTCCATACAGTCCGTAGAACCCTTGCCTCCATCTTCCCCGGAGGAAGGTAACGGCTCTAAGGAAACCATGGAGGACTGGTGTCAGCAACTACATTTGGGTACTGACTCCACTCCCTCACACCAGAAACAGGGAGTCTATCGGGTGGTTCAAGAGTACGAGAGAGTGTTTAGTAAACACCCGTTAGACTTCGGGCGAGTCAAAGGGGTGGAACACCACATCCCCACGGGAGACCATCTTCCCATAAAAGAGAGGTATCGACCCGTACACCCTGCACACTACCAACACGCCAAGGGGATGCTTAGGGACATGAAGGAGGCTGGGGTGATCAGGGATAGCTGTAGCCCCTGGGCAGCTCCACTAGTCTTAGTTAAAAAGAAAGACAACACCATGAGGATGTGTGTAGATTACCGGAAAATTAACCGTATCACACACAAGGATGCGTACCCCTTACCAAGGATAGAGGAGTCTTTGGCTGCTTTAAGATCTGCTAACTTCTTCTCTACCTTGGATCTCACTAGCGGGTACTGGCAGGTTCCTGTAGCAGAGGCGGACCGGGAGAAGACCGCATTCACCACCCCGATGGGACTTAGCGAGTTTACCTGTATGCCGTTCGGACTCTGCAACGCACCGGGAACCTTCCAACGATTAATTGAGTGCTGTCTGGGCCACAGAAACTTTGAGACGGTCCTGTTGTACCTGGACGATGTCATCGTATATTCCAAGACTTATGAGGACCACCTGAAACACCTGGCGGAAGTGTTCGAAGCTCTGGCAAGCTACGGCTTAAAGGTAAAACCCTCCAAGTGTCACCTCTTGAAACCAAAGGTGCAGTACCTGGGACACGTGGTGAGCGCTGACGGAGTGGCTCCCGACACTGATAAGATCACCTCAATTAAGGAATGGCCAAGTCCCTCCAGTGTAAAGGAAGTGCGGCAGTTCCTCGGGTTGGTAGGCTATTACCGCAGATTCATCCCCGGTTTCACCAAAAAGGCAGCTCCTATGCTGGACCTCCTGATAGGCCAGTCCCGGAAGGCCAAGAACCAGAAGCCGCCCTTCAAATGGGAGAAGTTAGAAGAAGAGCCCTTCCGCCAGCTGAAGATGGCCCTCACGGGGGATGAAATCCTGGCGTACCCTGATTACAGCCAGCCCTTTATCCTCTACACCGACGCAAGTAACATCGGGCTAGGAGCCGTACTGTCCCAGGTCCAGCAGGGGAAAGAACGAGTAATCGCTTACGCTAGCCGAAAACTGCGACCCACCGAAAGAAACCCTGAGAATTACAGCTCATTTAAGCTAGAGTTCCTGGCAGTGGTGTGGGCAGTCACCGAACGCTTTAAGCACTACCTCGCTTCTTCCCGGTTCACCGTGTACACGGATAACAACCCGTTGACACACCTGGACACGGCAAGACTCGGTGCCCTAGAGCAGAGATGGATGGCCCGTCTGTCCAACTACGAGTTCACAATCAAATACCGGGCAGGACGCTCCAATACCAACGCGGACGCCCTGTCCAGGATGCCAAACCTACCGGACGTAGGAGAAGATCCAGAGGGACTGGAAGAAGTCGAACTCCCCGCGTTCCACCGTCATGGGACTATCCAATATTCCCATCGGGTAAGGAGTAAGCAAGCCGCTACGTTTAACCCCTTGCCTCACTACAATTGGGAGGAAACGCAAGACATTGACCCTGCCGTCCGGCTGGTAAAGGAGATGCTGACTCGGCCAGAGGCTCGCCTTGACCCAGACGCTCCGGAGGAAGCCAAGCAACTGTGGGCTGAGAAGAGTCGACTGTTCCTTTACAAGGGGAAGTTGTGCCGCAGAATGGTTAACTCCCGGACGCATGAACTAATCTGGCAAGTAGTGGTGCCACGGAGAGACGCAGCCATGGTGATGGAGGTGACGAGCCCCTGGGCCTGTGTCGCGCTGCGGTGCGCACGCGGGAGCTTACCCGGAGCCGGATCCGTGGAGGGTTGTAGTCTCGTGGCGGTGACCCGGTCCGTGCCCAGGGAGTCAAACTGGACGGCAGTCTACTAGTAGTAAATAGTTGATGACTACGCCACCCGTTGAGTGCAGCCAGGGAGCTGCTGCTGCGGGGCAGACCGCTGAGGCCGATGGTAGGATTATGCAGCGTGATAGTATAACCCCCAACGGGAGGGGTATGGTCTCAGGGTAGCCGACGTGGATGATGGGGGTAGCAGGAACCACTCAGAGACGGTACGGTGTAGTTCAGGGTCTTTACTGGTAACAACGATAGACCCTCCTGGAGTACTTGCTAGCGAACGGGGCCTGGTCAGTCCTTGAGCAGATGGGATCTCCCCTGGCCAGGCGTAGTTGTAGGCCTCCCAAACTGACTGTACTCTTCTGGCTACCTTGCTAGAAGCTGATGTAAGTAGCCCACGTCCCTGAGTGTACCGTGTGGTGCTCACCCGTATGGCCGGTGACTCGGGGCCTTCTAATGGCTTCCGCTCCACGATGGCGGTGCTGGTCCCACGCGTGTGACCGTGCCTTTGGGCTTCTGGGCCAGAGGACCTGAAATCCCCTGCCTGACGGATTCTGCTGCTGGGTAGGAGTTAGTCCCCACAGCCTCGGACTCCGGGTCCGGAAAGAAGTCTTCTTAGTCAGGGCGAGCTCTGCAGCTGCCAGCCCCTGACTCCTTGTAACTCTGCTGTTTCCTATGCTGCTTCTTGTCTCTACTCCACTTGTCTGACTCACCCTGCCTCAGCCCCGGGTTTATACAGGGGAAGTTCTTCCCCTCCCAAGACTGGGCAGGAGGTGTGGCATGCACAGGATCCCTGACCAAAGGACCTCCCACCTGCTCTCAGACATAACATTACATTACTGTGGAAAACCAGACCCCTGGGGTGCCACATTCCCCCCTAGTGAAATTTAGTACTCCGGGACTAAACACATTTAGAAAAACATAACAAGGCAAAAACATTAATAATACAATAAGAAAACATATAAAGATGGTTACGGCGTGTCCGCAACCGGGTGCATTCTCTGAAGAGAGCAAGGTGTCCATTTCACCAACACAGGGAGACGTAACCAGGTAGGGGTCTGTCCTACCCCGAGTCCTTAACAGTCTCTAGTCCATCCTGGGTTACGCTCCAACTATGTACAAGGATTCCCGGTAAATCCACCAAGGATTCCTAAAAATAACTAGAAACACAAAATTATACACAAGCAACAAGACACAGAAAAACATAAATAAAACAATTTATACACTTTAAATTCTCCAGCGTGCGGGTAACTGGCCTCTAGTGGCCCGAGTGGACCTACGGAGCTGACTGTCTGGCCCTGAACTACAGGGTGTAGGAGCTGTCAAGGGTAAACTGGGCAGCTGTCTACCGGCTCTTTGTCTCACTAGGGGTACGGCAGGCTCACTATAAGCAGAGGGTTGATTCTCCTGTTCTGCTTGTGTGGAGTCTTCTGCCTCCTGGACCGGCTGTTCTTCCAGCTCTACCCGTTGCTCCGTAGGTTCTTGGGATGATGGTTGGAGGAAGGTGAGTACGGGTACCACAACTGCACCATTGACTTGAGTCCAAGACTGAGGGAAGTCCCCGAGCACGGTACTAACCATATCTTCCCTTTCTTCCACGGGTCGATGGTCTTCTTGTTCCTCTTCAGGGTTCCTCAGTTGTTCGGGACACTTCTTCAGGTGGTCCCGGGATACAATGGCTGTGGTTTCCCCTCCGTCTTTACTGATGGTACAGACCTTCGGGTTCTCGTGGCTTGAGGGCAGTACGGTGTACGGGTCCTTCTCCCACTGGTCGTCCAACTTGTGGAGCCGTCTCTTCCTCTTCAAGACCTGCTCTCCGGGTACCAGGGGAACAGCGGGAGCATACTGGTTGTAAGTTTTCTCTTGTCTTTCCCTAGCCTGACAGAGACTTCGCTCCACGCTCTCCTGTACTCTCCGGTACTGCTGCTGCCTCTCTGTGTCCCAGTCTGTTTCTTGTGAAGTGTCCTCGGGGGTCAGGACTCCCATTTCCAGGTCAACAGGTAACTTACCAGGTCTTGCCCTCATTAGGTAAGCCGGGGTACAGTTGGTGGAACCTACCGGGATGTGGTTGTATAGGTCCACCAGATCGGGCAACTTTTCAGGCCACAGACTGCGTTCTTCCAGGGGCAACGTTTTTAGAAGATCCATTACCACCTGGTTCATTTTTTCACAAAGTCCATTAGTCTGCGGATGGTAGGGTGTCGTCCTTATCTTCCGGCAGCCATACAGATTGCAGAATTCCTGAAAGACCTCCGCTTCAAAGGCAGGTCCCTGGTCCGTCAGCACTTGGTCCGGGTACCCGTGTGGACGGCAGAAGTGCTGCTGGAAGGCTCTAGCTGCTGTTTGAGCCGTTAAGTCCTTGACGGGGACGACAACCAAGAACCGGGAGTAATGATCCACGATGGTTAACGCGTAGACGTAGCCACTTCTGCTTGGGGTCAGTTTTACATGATCCAAGGCTACCAGTTCCAACGGTTGCCGGGTGACGATGGACTGCAGGGGAGTCTTCTGGCTGGCTCGGTCCTTCCTTCTCAGGTTGCACGGGCCACAATCTCTGCACCACTTCTCGATGGTTCCCCTCATGCCTACCCAGTGGAACCGCTCGCGCAGCAGGAACTCCAGCTTTTTCCACCCAAAGTGTCCAGCTCCGTCGTGGTATGCCTCCATCACCATGGCTGCGTCTCTTCGTGGCACCACTCCTTGCCAGAGTAATTCATGCGTCCGGGAGTTAACCATTCTGCGGCACAACTTCCCTTTGTAAAGGAACAGTCGACTCTTCTCTGCCCACAGTTGTTTGGCTTCCTCCGGAGCGTCTGGTTCAAGGCGAGCCTCCGGCCGAGTCAGCATCTCCTTCACCAGTCGGACGGCAGGGTCGCTGTCTTGCGTTTCCGCCCAGTTGTAGTGGGGTAAAGGGTTCAACGTAGCAGCCTGCTTACTCCTTACCCGGTGGGAATACTGAATAGTCCCATGACGGTGGAACGCAGGGAGTTCAACTTCTTCCAGTCCCTCCGGATCTTCTCCTCCGTCCGGCAGGTTGGGCATCCTGGACAGGGCGTCCGCGTTGGTATTGGAGCGTCCTGCCCGGTATTTAATTGTGAACTCGTAGTTGGACAGACGGGCCATCCACCTCTGCTCCAGGGCACCGAGTCTTGCCGTGTCCAGGTGTGTCAGCGGGTTGTTATCCGTGTACACGGTGAACCGGGAAGAAGCGAGGTAATGCTTAAAGCGCTCAGTGATTGCCCATACTACGGCCAGGAACTCTAACTTAAATGAGCTGTAATTCTCGGGGTTCCTTTCGGTGGGTCGCAGTTTTCGGCTGGCGTAGGCGATTACTCGTTCCTTCCCCTGCTGGATCTGGGACAGTACGGCTCCTAGCCCGATGTTACTGGCGTCGGTGTAGAGGATAAAGGGCTGGCTATAATCCGGGTACGCCAGGATTTCGTCCCCCGTGAGGGCCATCTTCAGCTGGCGGAAGGACTCTTCTTCCAGCTCTTCCCATTTGAAGGGCGGCTTCTGGTTCTTGGCCTTCCGGGACTGGCCTATCAGGAGGTCCTGCATAGGTGCTGCCTTTTTGGTGAAACCGGGAATAAACCTTCGGTAGTAGCCTACCAACCCGAGGAACTGCCGCACTTCCTTTACGCTGGAGGGGCTTGGCCATTCCTTAATTGCGGTGATTTTATCAGGGTCGGGAGCCACTCCGTCAGCGCTCACTACGTGTCCCAGGTACTGCACCTTTGGTTTCAGGAGGTGACACTTGGAGGGTTTCACCTTTAGGCCGTAACTCGCCAGAGCCTCGAACACTTCCGCCAGGTGTTTCAGGTGGTCCTCATACGTCTTGGAATATACGATGACATCGTCCAGGTACAACAGGACCGTCTCGAAGTTTCTGTGGCCCAGACAACACTCCATTAGGCGTTGGAAGGTTCCTGGTGCGTTGCAGAGTCCGAACGGCATGCAGGTGAACTCGCTAAGTCCCATCGGGGTGGTGAATGCGGTCTTCTCCCGGTCCGCCTCTGCTACAGGAACCTGCCAGTACCCGCTAGTGAGATCCAAGGTAGAGAAGAAGTTAGCAGATCTTAAAGCAGCCAATGACTCCTCTATCCTTGGTAAGGGGTACGCATCCTTGTGTGTGATACGGTTGATTTTCCGGTAATCTACACACATCCTCATGGTGTTGTCTTTCTTTTTGACTAAAACTAATGGGGCTGCCCAGGGGCTACAACTATCCCGGATTACCCCAGCCTCCTTCATGTCTCTAAGCATCCCCTTGGCGTGTTGGTAATGTGCAGGGGGTACGGGTCGATACCTCTCTTTTATGGGAGGATGATCTCCCGTGGGGATGCGATGTTCTACCCCCTTGACTCGCCCGAAGTCTAACGGGTGTTTACTAAACACTCTCTCATACTCTTGAACCACCCGATAGACTCCTTGTTTCTGATGTGAGGGAGTGGAGTCAGTACCCAGATGTAGTTGCTGACACCAGTCCTCCATGTCTTTCTTAGAGCCGTTACCTTCCTCCGGGTGAGATGGAGGCAAGGGTTCCACAGATTGTATAGAATTTTGATTAGTGATATATAATTTGGCTAGCGTGGCATACCGGGGCAGGTACACTTCCCTCTCCCCGATATTTATTATGCGAACGGGCACCCTCCCATGGCGTACATTGACGACCCCCCGTGCTGTCAAAATGGTGGGCCTACTGTCTGAGTAAACTGGTTCTACCATTGCCTGGTAATCTCTACCTCTCAGACCAATAGCTGCCCGGCACCAAATCATCATTTCACTTTTTGGGGGCATGGCAATAGGGAAAGGGTCACACATTCTTACGCTACCAATCTCACCGCCGGAGAGTTCCACCTGTTGCCGTCGCATCAGTGCCCGGATCTCTTTCTGGAGCACTCGCTGCTCGCCGGAGCTGGCGTTCTTGGCAACCTGCTGTAGAAGGAAAATCACCTCTGCAAGACAATTCTCAATTACATTAGTTCCTAGAGTTATTTTTGGGTGGCTCTCATGTTTGTCAATGTCTACAATGATCAGTCCCTGTGCTGCCAGTTCGACTCTACCGATTTTGATGGTCACCTCTTTAAATCCGATCTGTGGCACGGGCTGGCCATTGCTGGCGATGATACTCAAGTCGTCGTCAGGGTAGCGGGTAATATCCGAGTCATTCCAGTACTGCTTAAAGAGCACGTACGGGATAGTGGTGACCTGTGACCCGGTGTCCAGTAGGGCACTCATGGGAATGCCATCCAGTACCACAGGCAAGACTGGACGTCCTCCCACATATCTGTCGCGCCAGTTCGATGGGCCTGGTGATCTTTTTCCTGGGGGTTGGCCCTCTACCCCAGGTTGTGCCCGTTTAAAGAACAGTACCTTTCCATATGTCCGGGTTGATTGCAGCGGCGGCAGATGGGTCGTCCGTCCTCGCTGTATCGGTCACTGGGTCTTCCTCTGGCCGGTGGGGTCCTCCTTGGTCGACGCCACGGGATGTCCTCCGGTCCGGATGCCAGCTGGATCTTCCCTGGGGTGGAAACCTGTAAAGACTGCACAGTTCGGGTTAGCGCAGCAACGCTCTTAGCTAGCTCTTGGACCTGATGGCGTAGGTCTGGAGCCGGGTCATTGTCCAAAGCCTGCGCATCAGCTCCCACAGGCCCTGCCGACAAGGGCGCCGCCTCCTGGTGGTAAGTGATAGCTGGGCGCCTGTGGGTCACAACGCCACCCGGTGCCGGTTCTCGGAGCACCCGGATGGCTCTGTCCTTGAACTGTGCAAAGTCCAGATGGGGATCCTGTAAGGCCATTGCCCGCAACTGGGTTCGGTGGGCATTGCAATATAAACCCTCTATAAATTGTTCAGTCAACAGCCTGTCCTCGTTTCCCACCCCATCAGGGTCGGTCTGCTTTATGGCCCTCAGGGCCTCTTGTAGGTTTAGTGCATAGTCCCTTATACTCTCATGCGCTCGCTGCTTGCACCCGTAGAATCTAAGCTTAATCTCGGCTGAGGTGCGGGTATCAAAGGTGTCCTTCAGCCGGGTTAGTATCCCTGCGACAGTCTTCCTCCCAGGTGGCCAGGATTTTACTTCCCTTTTGGCTGCCCCTGTTAGTTGGGCCACCAGGATGCTCACTTTTTGCTCTTCTGTGAGGGGGTACACCTGGAAGAGGCTATCCAGCTTTTCTCTAAAGTCATGCAGGGTATGTGACTCCCCTGAGTACTGGGGTAGCCAAGCTGCTCCCGGGATATAGGGCATGGTGAAGGGCATAACTGCAGCAGCGGTAGCGCTGGCGGGGGTTGAGGCAGTGAAGCTCTCCTCCGTATCCGACATCTTCCTCCCCCCTAGTGGACCGTGGCCTACCTTGCGATGATCCTCTTCCGTAGGCCGCGGCTCCGCAGTGGATCGTCAGGGTTGAGGACCTTCCGTCGCGCTCCTGTGACGTCGGCGTCTGCTGGGCTCCTTCCAGGACCTTACGCAACGTCCGGACGTGAGGCGGGGCTTCAGTTCTCGCGCGCTTTCGGAGTCCACGCCCCTCTTCTTCCCGCGCGGCGTCCTCAAGATGGCGTCCAATGGCGGGAAAACTCCACGGATGGCGGGAAGAAGGTCGAAGATGGCGCCGGATGGCGGGAAAACTTCGCGGATGGCGGGAAGAAGGTAGAAGATGGCGCCGGATGGCGGGAAACCTCCACGGATAGCGGGAATCTTCACCACTGGTAAGTTTGAACAGTCTTTGCTTTTCAGGCACTCAGTACCCGGTGGTTGCGGGCACGAAATCCTGCCGACTACGCCAAAATTGACGCGCCCCTGGGCCTGTGTCGCGCTGCGGTGCGCACGCGGGGGCTTACCCGGAGCCGGATCCGTGGAGGGTTGTAGTCTCGTGGCGGTGACCCGGTCCGTGCCCAGGGAGTCAAACTGGACGGCAGTCTACTAGTAGTAAATAGTTGATGACTACGCCACCCGTTGAGTGCAGCCAGGGAGCTGCTGCTGCGGGGCAGACCAGTGAGGCCGATGGTAGGATTATGCAGCGTGATAGTATAACCCCCAACGGGAGGGGTATGGTCTCAGGGCAGCCGACGTGGATGATGGGGGTAGCAGGAACCACTCAGAGACGGTACGGTGTAGTTCAGGGTCTTTACTGGTAACAACGATAGACCCTCCCGGAGTACTTGCTAGCGAATGGGGCCTGGTCAGTCCTTGAGCAGATGGGATCTCCCCTGGCCAGGCGTAGTTGTAGGCCTCCCAAACTGACTGTACTCTTCTGGCTACCTTGCTAGAAGCTGATGTAAGTAGCCCACGTCCCTGAGTGTACCGTGTGGTGCTCACCCGTATGGCCGGTGACTCGGGGCCTTCTAATGGCTTCCGCTCCACGATGGCGGTGCTGGTCCCACGCGTGTGACCGTGCCTTCGGGCTTCTGGGCCAGAGGACCTGAAATCCCCTGCCTGACGGATTCTGCTGCTGGGTAGGAGTTAGTCCCCACAGCCTCGGACTCCGGGTCCGGAAAGAAGTCTTCTTAGTCAGGGCGAGCTCTGCAGCTGCCAGCCCCTGACTCCTTGTAACTCTGCTGTTTCCTATGCTGCTTCTTGTCTCTACTCCACTTGTCTGACTCACCCTGCCTCAGCCCCGGGTTTATACAGGGGAAGTTCTTCCCCTCCCAAGACTGGGCAGGAGGTGTGGCATGCACAGGATCCCTGACCAAAGGACCTCCCACCTGCTCTCAGACATAACATTACATTACTGTGGAAAACCAGACCCCTGGGGTGCCACAGAGGCATACCACGACGGGGCTGGACACTTCGGATGGAAGAAACTGGAGTTCCTGCTGCGTGGGCGGTTCCACTGGGTAGGCATGAGGGGAACCATCGAGAGGTGGTGCAGAGACTGTGGCCCGTGCAACCTAAGAAGGAAGGACCGTGCCAGCCAGAAGACTCCCCTGCAGTCCATCGTCACCCGGCAGCCGTTGGAACTGGTAGCCTTGGATCATGTAAAACTGACCCCAAGCAGAAGTGGCTACGTCTACGCGTTAACCATTGTGGATCATTACTCCCGGTTCTTGGTTGTCGTCCCCGTTAAGGACTTAACGGCTCAAACAGCAGCTAGAGCCTTCCAGCAGCACTTCTGCCGTCCACACGGATACCCGGACCAAGTGCTGACGGACCAGGGACCTGCCTTTGAAGCGGAGATCTTCCAAGAATTCTGCAATCTGTATGGCTGCCGGAAGATAAGGACGACACCCTATCATCCGCAAACTAATGGACTTTGTGAGAAAATGAACCAGGTGCTAATGGATCTCCTGAAAACGTTGCCCCTGGAAGAACGCAGTCTGTGGCCTGAGAAGCTGCCCGATCTGGTGGACCTATACAACCACATCCCGGTAGGTTCCACCAACTGTACCCCGGCTTACCTAATGAGGGCGAGACCTGGTAAGTTACCTGTAGACCTGGAAATGGGAGTCCTGACACCCGAGGACACTTCACCGGAAACAGACTGGGACACAGAGAGGCAGCAGCAGTACCGGAAAGTACAAGAGAGCGTGGAGCGAAGTCTCTGTCTCGCTAGGGAAAGACAAGAGAAAAATTACAACCAGTATGCTCCCGCTGTTCCCCTGGTACCCGGAGAGCAGGTCTTGAAGAGGAAGAGACGGCTCCACAAGTTGGACGACCAGTGGGAGAAGGACCCGTACACCGTACTGCCCTCAAGCCACGACAACCCAAAGGTTTGTACCATCAGTAAAGACGGAGGGGAAACCACAGCCATTGTATCCCGGGATCACCTGAAGAAGTGTCCCGAACAGCTACGGAACCCAGAAGGAGAGCAAGAAGACCCTCGACCCGTAGAGGAAAGGGAAGATATGGTTAGTACTGTGCTCGGAGACTTCCCTCGATCCTGGACTCAAGTCAATGGTGCAGTTGTGGTACTCGTCCTCACGTTCCTCCAACCAGCATCCCAAGTGCCTACGGAGCAACAGGTAGAGATGGAAGAGCAGCCGGTCCAGGAGGCAGCAGACTCCACACAAGCAGAACAGGAGGATCAACCCTCTGCTCATAGTGAGCCTGCCATACCCCTAGTGAGCCAAAGAGCCCGTAGACAGCTGCCCAGTTTATCCTTGATAGCTCCTACACCCTGTAGTTCAGGGCCAGACAGTCAGCTCCGTAGGTCCACTAGGGCCACTAGAGGCCAGTTACCCGCACGTTGGAGGATTTGAAGAGTTTAAATTGTTTTATTTGTGGTCACCTGTCTGTTACTTGTAAATAATTATGTGTTTCTAGTTATTTTTAGGAGTCCTTGGTGGATTTACCGGGAATCCTTGTACAATTGGTTGGAGCGTAACCCAGGAATGGACTAAAAGACTGTTAAGGACTCGGGGCAGGACAGACCCCTACCTGGTTACGTCTCCCTGTTTTGGTGAAATGGACACCTTTGTTTTCTTCAAAGACTGCACCCGGTTGCGGACACGCCGTAACCATCTTTATGTGTTTTTCTTATTGTATTATTATTGTTTATACCTTGTTATGTTTTTCTAAAAATATGTTTAGTCCCGGAGTACTAAATTTCACTAGGGGGGAATGTGGCACCCCAGGGGTCTGGTTTCCACAGTAATGCAATGTTATGTCTGAGAGCAGGTGGGAGGTCTCTTGGTCAGGAATCCTATGCATGCCACACCTCCTGCCCAGTCCTGGGAGGGGAAGGACTTCCCCTATATAAACCTGGGGCTGAGGCAGGGTTAGGGAGTTCAGAGGGAGAGTTCAGCCAGGAGGGCTGACAGGGAGCTGTGGCTCCGGCTGGGCCATGCCAGAAGTAGAGAAGAGAAGCAGCATAGGAAGAAACAACAGGAGCTCTGTGGGAGCAGTGTTACAAAGAGTCAGGGGCTGGCAGCTGCAGAGCTCGCCCTGACTGAGAAGATTTCTTACCGGACCCGGAGTCCGAGGCTGTGGGGACTAATCTTTACCCAGCAGCAGAAACCGCCCGGCAGGGGATTTCAGGTCCTCTGGCCAAGAAACCCGAAGGCACGGTCACACGCATGGGACCAGCACCGCCGTCGTGGAGCGGAAGCTACTAGAAGGCCCCGAGTCACCGGCCATACGGGTGAGCACCACACGGTACACTCAGGGACGTGGGCTACTTATACTCGCTTCTAGCAAGGTAGCCAGAAGAGTATCGTTAGTTTGGGAGGCCTACAACTCCGCCTGGCCAGGGGAGATCCCATCTGCTCAAGGACTGACCAGGCCCCAACCGCTAGCCAGTACTCCGGGAGGGTCTATCTTTGTCACCAGTAAAGACCCTGAACTACACCGCATCGTCTCTGAGTGGTTCCTGCTACCCCCATCATCCACGTCGGCTGCCCTGAGGCCATACCCCTCCCGTTGGGGGTTATACCATCCACGCTGCACCATCCTTCCACCGGCCTCAGCGGTCTGCCCTGCAGCGGCAGCTCCATAGCTGCATTCAACGGGTGGCGTAGTCGTCCATCATCTACCGCTGATACAGCGCCACTTAGTCTGACTCCCTGGGCACGGACCGGATCACCGCCACGAGACTACAACCCTCAAGAGATCCGGCTCCGGGTAAGCTCCCGCGTGCGCAACGCAACGCTACACCAAGTAGGCCCAGGGGCGCGTCACATACAAACTATGAATCTCAGTACAGCAACTCTGATCTAGTCACCTCTGTACTGAGACATCTAGAATGGAGTTTCTGTACAGAGGACGTCCTTATACGCAGTACATTGTAGAGAGATCATGGACCTTAGTGCAGCAACTCTGATCTAGTCACCTCTGTACTGAGACATCTAGATTGAGGTTATTGTACAGAGGACGTCCTTATACACAGTACGGTGCAAACAAACTATGAATCTTAGTACAGCAACTCCGATCTTGTCACCTCTGTACTGAGACATCTAAATTGAAGTTACCGTACAGAGGACGTCCTTATACACAGTACAGTGCACAGAGATCATGGACCTCAATGCTCCAACTCTGATCTAGTCACCTCTGTACTGAGACATCTAAATTGAAGTTACCGTACAGAGGACGTCCTTATACACAGTACGGTGCACACAAACTATGAATCTCACTACAGCAACTCTGATCTAGTCACCTCTGTACTGAGACATCTAAATTGAAGTTACCGTACAGAGGACGTCCTTATACACAGTACGGTGGACACAAACTTTGAATCTCCGTACTGCAACTCCCATCTAGCCACCTCAGTAATGAGACAACTAGACTGAAGTTACTGTACAGAGGACGTCCTTATACACAGTACGGTGCACACAAACTATGAATCTCAGTACAGCAACTCTGATCTAGTTACCTCTGTACTGAGACAACTAGACTGAAGTTACTGTATAGAGGACGTCCTTATACACAGTACAGTGCACAGAAATCATGGACCTCAGTACAGCAACTCTGATCTAGTTACCTCTGTACTGAGACAACTAGACTGAAGTTTCTGTACAGAGGACGTCCTTATGCACAGTACGATGCACACAAACTATGAATCTCAGTACAGCAACTGCCATCTAGTCACCTCTGTACTGAGACATCTAGATTGAGGTTACTGTACAGAGGACGTCCTTATACACAGTACGGTGCACACAAACTATGAGTCTCAGTACAGCCACTCTGATCTAGTCACCTCTGTACTGAGACATCTAAATTGAAGTTACTGTACAGAGGACGTCCTTATACACAGTACGGTGCACAGAGATCATGAACCTTACTGCAGCAACTCTGATCTAGTCACCTCTGTACTGAGACATCTAGACTGAAGTTACCGTACAGAGGACGTCCTTATACACAGTAGGGTGCACAGAAATCATGAACCTTACTGCAGCAACTCTGTTCTAGTCACCTCTGTACTGAGACATCTAGATTGAGGTTACTGTACAGAGGACGTCCTTATACACAGTACAGTGCACAGAGATCATGGACCTCAGTGCTGCAACTCTGATCTAGTCACCTCTGTACTGAGACATCTAAATTGAAGTTACTGTACAGAGGACGTCCTTATACATAGTAAGGTGCACACAAACTATGAATCTCAGTACAGGAACTCTTATCTAGTCACCTCTGTACTGAGACATCTAGAATGGAGTTACTGTACAGAGGACGTCCTTATACACAGTACAGTGCACACAAACTATGAATCTCAGTACAGAAACTCTGATCTAGTCACCTCTGTACTGAGACATCTCGATTGAGGTTACTGTACAGAGGACGTCCTTATACACAGTACGGTGCACACAAACTATGAATCTCAGTACAGCAACTCTGATCTAGTCACCTCTGTACTGAGACATCTAGACTGAAGTTACTGTACAGAGGACGTCCTTATACACAGTACAGTGCACAGAAATCATGAACCTTACTACAGCAACTCTGATCTAGTCACCTCTGTACTGAGACATCTAGACTGAAGTTACTGCCCAGAGGACGTCCTTATACACAGTACAGTGCACAGAAATCATGAAACTTACTGCAGCAACTCTGATCTAGTCACCTCTGTACTGAGACATCTAGAATGGAGTTTCTGTACAGAGGACGTCCTTATACACAGTACAGTGTACAGAGATCATGGACCGTAGTGCTGCAACTCTGATCCAGTCACCTCTGTACTGAGACATCTAGACTAAGGTTACTGTACAGAGGACGTCCTTATACACAGTACGGTGCACACAAACTATGAATCTCACTACAGCAACTGTGATCTAGTCACCTCTGTACTGAGACATCTACAATGGAGTTTCTGTACAGAGGACGTCCTTATACACAGTACAGTGTACAGAGATCATGGACCTTAGTGCTGCAACTCCGATCTAGTCACCTCTGTACTGAGACATCTAGATTGAGGTTATTGTACAGAGGACGTCCTTATACACAGTACAGTGCACACAAACTATGAATCTTAGTACAGCAACTCCGATCTTGTCACCTCTGTACTGAGACATCTAAATTGAAGTTACCGTACAGAGGACGTCCTTATACACAGTACAGTGTACAGAGATCATGAACCTTAGTGCTGCAACTCTGATCTAGTCACCTCTGTACTGAGACAACTAGACTGAAGTTACTGTACAGAGGACGTCCTTATACACAGTACAGTGCACACAAACTATGAATCTCAGTACAGCAACTCTGATCTAGTCACCTCTGTACTGAGACATCTAGACTGAAGTTACTGTACAGAGGACGTCCTTATACACAGTACAGTGCACACAAACTATGAATCTCATTACAGCAACTCTGATCTAGTTACCTCTGTACTGAGACAACTAGACTGAAGTTACTGTACAGAGGACGTCCTTATACACAGTACGGTGCACACAAACTATGAATCTCAGTACAGCAACTCTGATCTAGATACCTCTTTACTGAGACATCTAGACTGAAGTTACTGTACAGAGGACGTCCTTATACACAGTACAGTGCACAGAGATCATGGACCTCAGTGCTGCAACTCTGATCTTGTCACCTCTGTACTGAGACAACTAGACTGAAGTTACTGTACAGAGGACGTCCTTATACACAGTACGGTGCACACAAACTATGAATCTCAGTACAGCAACTCCCATATAGTTACCTCTGTACTGAGACATCTAGACTGAAGTTTCTGTACAGAGGACGTCCTTATACACAGTACAGTGCACAGAGATCTTGGACCTTACTGCAGCAACTCTGATCTAGTCACCTCTGTACTGAGACATCGAAATTGAAGTTACCGTACAGAGGACGTCCTTATACACAGTACAGTGCACAGAAATCATGAACCTTACTGCAGCAACTTTGATCTAGTCACCTCTGTACTGAGACATCTAAATTGAAGTTACCGTACAGAGGACGTCCTTATACACAGTACAGTGCACAGAAATCATGAAACTTACTGCAGCAACTCTGATCTAGTCACCTCTGTACTGAGACATCTAGATTGAGGTTACTGTACAGAGGACGTCCTTATACACAGTACGGTGCACACAAACTATGAATCTCAGTACAGTAACTCTGATCTAGTTACCTCTGTACTGAGACAACTAGACTTAAGTTACTGTTCAGAGGACGTCCTTATACACAGTATGGTGCACACAAACTATGAATCTCAGTACAGCAACTCTGATCTAGTCACCTCTGTACTGAGACAACTAGACTGAAGTTACTGTACAGAAGACGTCCTTATACACAGTACAGTGCACAGAAATCATGGACCTCAGTGCTGCAACTCTGATCTAGTCACCTCTGTACTGAGACATCTAGACTGAAGTTACTGTACAGAGGACGTCCTTATACACAGTACAGTGCACAGAGATCATGAACCTTACTGCAGCAACTCTGTTCTAGTCACCTCTGTACTGAGACATCTAGACTGAAGTTACTGTACAGAGGACGTCCTTATACACAGTACGGTGCACAGAAATCATGAACCTTACTGCAACAACTCTGATCTAGTCACCTCTGTACTGAGACATCTAGACTGAAGTTACCGTACAGAGGACGTCCTTATACACAGTACAGTGCACACAAACTATGAATCTCAGTACAGCAACTCCCATCTAGTCACCTCTGTACTGAGACATCTAGACTGAAGTTACTGTACAGAGGACGTCCTTATACACAGTACGGTGCAAACAAACTATGAATCTCAGTACAGCAACTCTGATCTAGTCACCTCTGTACTGAGACATCTAGACTGAAGTTACTGTACAGAGGACGTCATTATACACAGTACAGTACACAGAGATCATGAACCTTACTGCAGCAACTCTGATCTAGTCAGCTCTGTACTGAGACATCTAGATTGAGGTTACTGTACAGAGGACGTCCTTATACACAGTAGGGTGCACACAACCTATGAATCTCACTACAGCAACTCTGAAGTAGTTACCTCTGTACTGTGACAACTAGACTGAAGTTACTGTACAGAGGACGTCATTATACACAGTACGGTGCACAGAGATCATGGACCTCAGTGCTGCAACTCCGATCTAGTCACCTCTGTACTGATACATCTAGACTAAGGTTACTGTACAGAGGACGTCCTTATACACAGTACGGTGCACACAAATTATGAATCTCAGTACAGCAACTCTGATCTAGTCACCTCTGTACTGAGACATCTAGACTGAAGTTACTGTACAGAGGACATCCTTATACACAGTACAGTGCACACAAACTATGAATCTCAGTACAGCAACTCTTATCTAGTTACCTCTGTACTGAGACATCTAGACTGAAGTTACTGTACAGAGGACGTCCTTATACACAGTACAGTGCACAGAGATCATGATCCTTACTGCAGCAACTTTGATCTAGTCACCTCTGTACTGAGACCACTAGACTGAAGTTACTGTATAGAGGACGTCCTTATACACAGTACAGTGCACAGAAATCATGGACCTCAGTACAGCAACTCTGATCTAGTTACCTCTGTACTGAGACAACTAGACTGAAGTTACTGTACAGAGGACGTCCTTATACACAGTACGGTGCACACAAACTATGAATCTCAGTACAGCAACTCCCATCTAGTCACCTCTGTACTGAGACATCTAGACTGAAGTTACTGTACAGAGGACATCCTTATACACAGTACGGTGCACAGAGATCATGGACCTCAGTACAGCAACTCTGATCTAGTCACCTCTGTACTGAGACAACTAGACTGAAGTTACTGTACAGAGGACGTCCTTATACACAGTACGGTGCACACAAACTATGAATCTCAGTACAGCAACTCTGATCTAGTCAACTCTGTACTGAGACATCTAAATTGAAGTTACTGTGCAGAGGACGTCCTTATACACAGTACAGTGCACACAAACTTGGAATCTCAGTACAGCCACTCTGATCTAGTCACCTCTGTACTGAGACATCTAAATTGAAGTTACTGTACAGAGGACGTCCTTATACACAGTAGGGTGCACAGAAATCATGGACCTTACTGCAGCAACTTTGTTCTAGTCACCTCTGTACTGAGACATCTAGATTGAGGTTACTGTACAGAGGACGTCCTTATACACAGTACAGTGCACACAAACTTGGAATCTCAGTACAGCCACTCTGATCTAGTCACCTCTGTACTGAGACATCTAAATTGAAGTTACTGTACAGAGGACGTCCTTATACACAGTACAGTGCACAGAAATCATGAACCTTACTGCAGCAACTCTGATCTAGTCACCTCTGTACTGAGACATCTAGATTGAGGTTACTGTACAGAGGACGTCCTTATACACAGTACAGTGCACAGAGATCATGGACCTCAGTGCTGCAACTCTGATCTAGTCACCTCTGTACTGAGACAACTAGACTGAAGTTACTGCACAGAGGACGTCCTTATACACAGTAAGGTGCACACAAACTATGAATCTCAGTACAGGAACTCTTATCTAGTCACCTCTGTACTGAGACATCTAGAATGGAGTTACTGTACAGAGGACGTCCTTATACACAGTACAGTGCACAGAGATCATGAACCTTACTACAGCAACTCTGATCTAGTCACCTCTGTACTGAGACAACTAGACTGAAGTTACTGCCCAAAGGACGTCCTTATACACAGTACGGTGCACACAAACTATGAATCTCAGTACAGCAACTCTGATCTAGTTACCTCTGTACTGAGACATCTAGACTGAAGTTACTGCACAGAGGACGTCCTTATACACAGTACAGTGCACACAAACTATGAATCTCAGTACAGCAACTCTGATCTAGTCACCTCTGTACTGAGACATCTAGAATGGAGTTTCTGTACAGAGGACGTCCTTATACACAGTACAGTGTACAGAGATCATGGACCGTAGTGCTGCAACTCTGATCCAGTCACCTCTGTACTGAGACATCTAGACTAAGGTTACTGTACAGAGGACGTCCTTATACACAGTACGGTGCACACAAACTATGAATCTCACTACAGCAACTCTGATCTAGTCACCTCTGTACTGAGACATCTACAATGGAGTTTCTGTACAGAGGACGTCCTTATACACAGTACAGTGTACAGAGATCATGGACCTTAGTGCTGCAACTCCGATCTAGTCACCTCTGTACTGAGACATCTAGATTGAGGTTATTGTACAGAGGACGTCCTTATACACAGTACAGTGCACAGAGATCATGAACCTTAGTGCTGCAACTCTGATCTAGTCACCTCTGTACTGAGACATCTAGACTGAAGTTACTGTACAGAGGACGTCCTTATACACAGTACAGTGCACACAAACTATGAATCTCATTACAGCAACTCTGATCTAGTTACCTCTGTACTGAGACAACTAGACTGAAGTTACTGTACAGAGGACGTCCTTATACACAGTACAGTGCACACAAACTATGAATCTCATTACAGCAACTCTGATCTAGTCACCTCTGTACTGAGACAACTAGACTGAAGTTACTGTACAGAGGACGTCCTTATACACAGTACAGTGCACACAAACTATGAATCTCAGTACAGCAACTCTGATCTAGTCACCTCTGTACTGAGACATCTAGACTGAAGTTACTGTACAGAGGACGTCCTTATACACAGTACAGTGCACACAAACTATGAATCTCATTACAGCCACTCTGATCTAGTCACCTCTGTACTGAGACAACTAGACTGAAGTTACTGTACAGAGGACGTCCTTATACACAGTACGGTGCACACAAACTATGAATCTCAGTACAGCAACTCTGATCTAGATACCTCTTTACTGAGACATCTAGACTGAAGTTACTGTACAGAGGACGTCCTTATACACAGTACAGTGCACAGAAATCATGGACCTCAGTACAGCAACTCTGATCTAGTTACCTCTGTACTGAGACAACTAGACTGAAGTTACTGTACAGAGGACGTCCTTATACACAGTACGGTGCACACAAACTATGAATCTCAGTACAGCAACTCCCATCTAGTCACCTCTGTACTGAGACAACTAGACTGAAGTTACTGTACAGAGGACGTCCTTATACACAGTACGGTGCACACAAACTATGAGTCTCAGTACAGCCACTCTGATCTAGTCACCTCTGTACTGAGACATCTAAATTGAAGTTACTGTGCAGAGGACGTCCTTATACACAGTACAGTGCACACAAACTTGGAATCTCAGTACAGCCACTCTGATCTAGTCACCTCTGTACTGAGACATCTAAATTGAAGTTACTGTACAGAGGACGTCCTTATACACAGTACAGTGCACAGAGATCATGAACCTTACTGCAGCAACTCTGATCTAGTCACCTCTGTAGTGAGACATCTAAATTGAAGTTACTGTACAGAGGACGTCCTTATACACAGTAGGGTGCACAGAAATCATGGACCTTACTGCAGCAACTTTGTTCTAGTCACCTCTGTACTGAGACATCTAGATTGAGGTTACTGTACAGAGGACGTCCTTATACACAGTACGGTGCACACAAACTTGGAATCTCAGTACAGCCACTCTGATCTAGTCACCTCTGTACTGAGACATCTAAATTGAAGTTACTGTACAGAGGACGTCCTTATACACAGTACAGTGCACAGAAATCATGAACCTTACTGCAGCAACTCTGATCTAGTCACCTCTGTACTGAGACATCTAGATTGAGGTTACTGTACAGAGGACGTCCTTATACACAGTACAGTGCACACAAACTATGAATCTCAGTACAGCAACTCTGATCTAGTCACCTCTGTACTGAGACATCTAGACTGAAGTTACTGTACAGAGGACGTCCTTATACACAGTACAGTGCACAGAGATCATGGACCTCAGTGCTGCAACTCTGATCTAGTCACCTCTGTACTGAGACATCTAGACTGAAGTTACTGCACAGAGGACGTCCTTATACACAGTAAGGTGCACACAAACTATGAATCTCAGTACAGGAACTCTTATCTAGTCACCTCTGTACTGAGACATCTAGAATGGAGTTACTGTAGACAGGACGTCCTTATACACAGTACAGTGCACAGAGATCATGGACCTCAGTACAGCAACTCTGATCTAGTCACCTCTGTACTGAGACATCTAGAATGGAGTTACTGTACAGAGGACGTCCTTATACACAGTACAGTGCACAGAAATCATGAACCTTACTACAGCAACTCTGATCTAGTCACCTCTGTACTGAGACAACTAGACTGAAGTTACTGTACAGAGGACGTCCTTATACACAGTACAGTGCACACAAACTATGAATCTCAGTACAGCAACTCTGATCTAGTTACCTCTGTACTGAGACATCTAGACTGAAGTTACTGCACAGAGGACGTCCTTATACACAGTACAGTGCACAGAAATCATGAAACTTACTGCAGCAACTCTGATCTAGTCACCTCTGTACTGAGACATCTAGAATGGAGTTTCTGTACAGAGGACGTCCTTATACACAGTACAGTGTACAGAGATCATGGACCGTAGTGCTGCAACTCTGATCCAGTCACCTCTGTACTGAGACATCTAGACTAAGGTTACTGTACAGAGGACGTCCTTATACACAGTAGGGTGCACAGAGATCATGAACCTTACTGCTGCAACTCCGATCTAGTCACCTCTGTACTGAGACATCTAGATTGAGGTTATTGTACAGAGGACGTCCTTATACACAGTACAGTGCACAGAGATCATGAACCTTAGTGCTGCAACTCTGATCTAGTCACCTCTGTACTGAGACATCTAGACTGAAGTTACTGTACAGAGGACGTCCTTATACACAGTACAGTGCACACAAACTATGAATCTCATTACAGCAACTCTGATCTAGTCACCTCTGTACTGAGACATCTAGACTGAAGTTACTGTACAGAGGACGTCCTTATACACAGTACAGTGCACACAAACTATGAATCTCATTACAGCAACTCTGATCTAGTTACCTCTGTACTGAGACAACTAGACTGAAGTTACTGTACAGAGGACGTCCTTATACACAGTACGGTGCACACAAACTATGAATCTCAGTACAGCAACTCTGATCTAGTCACCTCTGTACTGAGACAACTAGACTGAAGTTACTGTACAGAGGACGTCCTTATACACAGTACGGTGCACACAAACTATGAATCTCATTACAGCCACTCTGATCTAGTCACCTCTGTACTGAGACAACTAGACTGAAGTTACTGTACAGAGGACGTCCTTATACACAGTACGGTGCACACAAACTATGAATCTCAGTACAGCAACTCTGATCTAGATACCTCTTTACTGAGACATCTAGACTGAAGTTACTGTACAGAGGACGTCCTTATACACAGTACAGTGCACACAAACTATGAATCTCACTACAGCAACTCTGATCTAGTCACCTCTGTACTGAGACCACTAGACTGAAGTTACTGTACAGAGGACGTCCTTATACACAGTACAGTGCACAGAAATCATGGACCTCAGTACAGCAACTCTGATCTAGTTACCTCTGTACTGAGACAACTAGACTGAAGTTACTGTACAGAGGACGTCCTTATACACAGTACGGTGCACACAAACTATGAATCTCAGTACAGCAACTCCCATCTAGTCACCTCTGTACTGAGACAACTAGACCGAAGTTACTGTACAGAGGACGTCCTTATACACAGTACGGTGCACACAAACTATGAGTCTCAGTACAGCCACTCTGATCTAGTCACCTCTGTACTGAGACATCTAAATTGAAGTTACTGTGCAGAGGACGTCCTTATACACAGTACAGTGCACACAAACTTGGAATCTCAGTACAGCCACTCTGATCTAGTCACCTCTGTACTGAGACATCTAGACTGAAGTTACTGTACAGAGGACGTCCTTATACACAGTACAGTGCACAGAAATCATGGACCTTACTGCAGCAACTTTGTTCTAGTCACCTCTGTACTGAGACATCTAGATTGAGGTTACTGTACAGAGGACGTCCTTATACACAGTACAGTGCACAGAAATCATGGACCTTACTGCAGCAACTCTGATCTAGTCACCTCTGTACTGAGACATCTAGATTGAGGTTACTGTACAGAGGACGTCCTTATACACAGTACAGTGCACACAAACTATGAATCTCACTACAGCAACTCTGATCTAGTTACCTCTGTACTGAGACATCTAGACTGAAGTTACTGCACAGAGGACGTCCTTATACACAGTACAGTGCACACAAACTATGAATCTCACTACAGCAACTCTGATCTAGTCACCTCTGTACTGAGACATCTAGAATGGAGTTACTGTACAGAGGACGTCCTTATACACAGTACAGTGCACAGAGATCATGGACCTCAGTACAGCAACTCTGATCTAGTCACCTCTGTACTGAGACAACTAGACTGAAGTTACTGCCCAAAGGACGTCCTTATACACAGTACAGTGCACACAAACTATGAATCTCAGTACAGCAACTCTGATCTAGTTACCTCTGTACTGAGACATCTAGACTGAAGTTACTGCACAGAGGACGTCCTTATACACAGTACAGTGCACAGAAATCATGAAACTTACTGCAGCAACTCTGATCTAGTCACCTCTGTACTGAGACATCTAGAATGGAGTTTCTGTACAGAGGACGTCCTTATACACAGTACAGTGCACAGAGATCATGGACCGTAGTGCTGCAACTCTGATCCAGTCACCTCTGTACTGAGACATCTAGACTAAGGTTACTGTACAGAGGACGTCCTTATACACAGTACGGTGCACACAAACTATGAATCTCACTACAGCAACTCTGATCTAGTCACCTCTGTACTGAGACATCTACAATGGAGTTTCTGTACAGAGGACGTCCTTATACACAGTACAGTGTACAGAGATCATGGACCTTAGTGCTGCAACTCCGATCTAGTCACCTCTGTACTGAGACATCTAGACTGAAGTTACTGTACAGAGGACGTCCTTATACACAGTACAGTGCACACAAACTATGAATCTCAGTACAGCAACTCTGATCTAGTCACCTCTGTACTGAGACATCTAGATTGAGGTTATTGTACAGAGGACGTCCTTATACACAGTACAGTGCACAGAGATCATGAACCTTAGTGCTGCAACTCTGATCTAGTCACCTCTGTACTGAGACATCTAGACTGAAGTTACTGTACAGAGGACGTCCTTATACACAGTACAGTGAACACAAACTATGAATCTCACTACAGCAACTCTGATCTAGTCACCTCTGTACTGAGACATCTAGACTGAAGTTACTGTACAGAGGACGTCCTTATACACAGTACGGTGCACACAAACTTGGAATCTCAGTACAGCTACTCTGATCTAGTCACCTCTGTACTGAGACATCTAAATTGAAGTTACTGTACAGAGGACGTCCTTATACACAGTACGGTGCACACAAACTATGAATCTCATTACAGTAACTCTGATCTAGTTACCTCTGTACTGAGACATCTAGACTGAAGTTACTGTACAGAGGATGCCCTTATACACAGTACAGTGCACAGAGATCATGGACCTCAGTGCTGCAACTCTGATCTAGTCACCTCTGTACTGAGACATCTAGACTGAAGATACTGCACAGAGGACGTCCTTATACACAGTAAGGTGCACACAAACTATGAATCTCAGTACAGGAACTCTTATCTAGTCACCTCTGTACTGAGACATCTAGAATGGAGTTACTGTACAGAGGACGTCCTTATACACAGTACAGTGCACAGAAATCATGAACCTTACTACAGCAACTCTGATCTAGTCACCTCTGTACTGAGACAACTAGACTGAAGTTACTGCCCAAAGGACGTCCTTATACACAGTACAGTGCACACAAACTATGAATCTCAGTACAGCAACTCTGATCTAGTTACCTCTGTACTGAGACATCTAGACTGAAGTTACTGCACAGAGGACGTCCTTATACACAGTACAGTGCACAGAAATCATGAAACTTACTGCAGCAACTCTGATCTAGTCACCTCTGTACTGAGACATCTAGAATGGAGTTTCTGTACAGAGGACGTCCTTATACACAGTACAGTGCACAGAGATCATGGACCGTAGTGCTGCAACTCTGATCCAGTCACCTCTGTACTGAGACATCTAGACTAAGGTTACTGTACAGAGGACGTCCTTATACACAGTACGGTGCACACAAACTATGAATCTCACTACAGCAACTCTGATCTAGTCACCTCTGTACTGAGACATCTACAATGGAGTTTCTGTACAGAGGACGTCCTTATACACAGTACAGTGTACAGAGATCATGGACCTTACTGCAGCAACTCCGATCTAGTCACCTCTGTACTGAGACATCTAGACTGAAGTTACTGTACAGAGGACGTCCTTATACACAGTACAGTGCACACAAACTATGAATCTCAGTACAGCAACTCTGATCTAGTCACCTCTGTACTGAGACATCTAGATTGAGGTTATTGTACAGAGGACGTCCTTATACACAGTACAGTGCACAGAGATCATGAACCTTAGTGCTGCAACTCTGATCTAGTCACCTCTGTACTGAGACATCTAGACTGAAGTTACTGTACAGAGGACGTCCTTATACACAGTACAGTGAACACAAACTATGAATCTCACTACAGCAACTCTGATCTAGTCACCTCTGTACTGAGACATCTAGACTGAAGTTACTGTACAGAGGACGTCCTTATACACAGTACGGTGCACACAAACTTGGAATCTCAGTACAGCTACTCTGATCTAGTCACCTCTGTACTGAGACATCTAAATTGAAGTTACTGTACAGAGGACGTCCTTATACACAGTACGGTGCACACAAACTATGAATCTCATTACAGTAACTCTGATCTAGTTACCTCTGTACTGAGACATCTAGACTGAAGTTACTGTACAGAGGATGCCCTTATACACAGTACAGTGCACAGAGATCATGGACCTCAGTGCTGCAACTCTGATCTAGTCACCTCTGTACTGAGACATCTAGACTGAAGATACTGCACAGAGGACGTCCTTATACACAGTAAGGTGCACACAAACTATGAATCTCAGTACAGGAACTCTTATCTAGTCACCTCTGTACTGAGACATCTAGAATGGAGTTACTGTACAGAGGACGTCCTTATACACAGTACAGTGCACAGAAATCATGAACCTTACTACAGCAACTCTGATCTAGTCACCTCTGTACTGAGACATCTAGATGAAGGTTACTGTACAGAGGACGTCCTTATACACAGTACGGTGCACACAAACTATGAATCTCAGTACAGCAACTCTGATCTAGTTACCTCTGTACTGAGACATCTAGACTAAGGTTACTGTACAGAGGACGTCATAATACACAGTACGGTGCACACAAACTATGAATCTCACTACAGCAACTCTGATCTAGTCACCTCTGTACTGAGACATCTACAATGGAGTTTCTGTACAGAGGACGTCCTTATACACAGTACAGTGTACAGAGATCATGGACCTTAGTGCTGCAACTCCGATCTAGTCACCTCTGTACTGAGACATCTAGACTGAAGTTACTGTACAGAGGACGTCCTTATACACAGTACAGTGCACACAAACTATGAATCTCAGTACAGCAACTCTGATCTAGTCACCTCTGTACTGCGACATCTAGATTGAGGTTATTGTACAGAGGACGTCCTTATACACAGTACAGTGCACAGAGATCATGAACCTTAGTGCTGCAACTCTGATCTAGTCACCTCTGTACTGAGACATCTAGACTGAAGTTGCTGTACAGAGGACGTCCTTATACACAGTACAGTGAACACAAACTATGAATCTCACTACAGCAACTCTGATCTAGTCACCTCTGTACTGAGACATCTAGACTGAAGTTACTGTACAGAGGACGTCCTTATACACAGTACAGTGCACACAAACTATGAGTCTCATTACAGCAACTCTGATCTAGTTACCTCTGTACTGAGACAACTAGACTGAAGTTACTGTACAGAGGACGTCCTTATACACAGTACAGTGCACACAAACTATGAATCTCATTACAGCAACTCTGATCTAGTCACCTCTGTACTGAGACAACTAGACTGAAGTTACTGTACAGAGGACGTCCTTATACACAGTACGGTGCACACAAACTATGAATCTCAGTACAGCAACTCTGATCTAGATACCTCTTTACTGAGACATCTAGACTGAAGTTACTGTACAGAGGACGTCCTTATACACAGTACAGTGCACAGAGATCATGGACCTCAGTGCTGCAACTCTGATCTTGTCACCTCTGTACTGAGACAACTAGACTGAAGTTACTGTACAGAGGACGTCCTTATACACAGTACAGTGCACAGAAATCATGAAACTTACTGCAGCAACTCTGATCTAGTCACCTCTGTACTGAGACATCTAGACTGAAGTTACTGTACAGAGGATGTCCTTATACACAGTACGGTGCACACAAACTATGAATCTCAGTACAGCAACTCCCATCTAGTCACCTCTGTACTGAGACATCTAGACTGAAGTTTCTGTACAGAGGACGTCCTTATACACAGTACAGTGCACAGAGATCTTGGACCTTACTGCAGCAACTCTGATCTAGTCACCTCTGTACTGAGACATCTAGACTGAAGTTACTGTACAGAGGACGTCCTTATACACAGTACAGTGCACAGAAATCATGAAACTTACTGCAGCAACTCTGATCTAGTCACCTCTGTACTGAGACATCTAGATCGAAGTTACTGTACAGAGGACGTCCTTATACACAGTACAGTGCACAGAAATCATGGACCTCAGTGCTGCAACTCTGATCTAGTCACCTCTGTACTGAGACATCTAGACTGAAGTTACTGTACAGAGGACGTCCTTATACACAGTATGGTGCACACAAACTATGAATCTCAGTACAGCAACTCTGATCTAGTTACCTCTGTACTGAGACAACTAGACTTAAGTTACTGTTCAGAGGACGTCCTTATACACAGTATGGTGCACACAAACTATGAATCTCAGTACAGCAACTCTGATCTAGTCACCTCTGTACTGAGACAACTAGACTGAAGTTACTGTACAGAGGACGTCCTTCTACACAGTACGGTGCACACAAACTATGAATCTCAGTACAGCAACTCTGATCTAGTCACCTCTGTACTGAGACAACTAGACTGAAGTTACTGCACAGAGGACGTCCTTATACACAGTACAGTGCACAGAAATCATGAAACTTACTGCAGCAACTCTGATCTAGTCACCTCTGTACTGAGACATCTAGAATGGAGTTTCTGTACAGAGGACGTCCTTATACACAGTACAGTGTACAGAGATCATGGACCGTAGTGCTGCAACTCTGATCCAGTCACCTCTGTACTGAGACATCTAGACTAAGGTTACTGTACAGAGGACGTCCTTATACACAGTACGGTGCACACAAACTATGAATCTCACTACAGCAACTCTGATCTAGTCACCTCTGTACTGAGACATCTACAATGGAGTTTCTGTACAGAGGGCGTCCTTATACACAGTACGGTGCACACAAACTATGAATCTCACTACAGCAACTCTGATCTAGTCACCTCTGTACTGAGACATCTACAATGAAGTTACTGTACAGAGGACGTCCTTATACACAGTACGGTGAACAGAAATCATGGACCTCAGTACAGCAACTCTGATCTAGTTACCTCTGTACTGAAACAACTAGACTGAAGTTACTGTACAGAGGATGTCCTTATACACAGTACAGTGCACAGAAACTATGAATCTCACTACAGCAACTCCCATCTAGTCACCTCTGTACTGAGACATCTAGATTGAGGTTACCATACAGAGGACGTCCTTATACACAGTACAGTGCACAGAGATCATGAACCTTACTGCAGCAACTCTGATCTAGTCACCTCTGTACTGAGACATCTAGACTGAAGTTACTGTATAGAGGACGTCCTTATACACAGTACAGTGCACAGAAATCATGGACCTCAGTGCTGCAACTCTGATCTAGTCACCTCTGTACTGAGACATCTAGACTGAAGTTACTGTACAGAAGACGTCCTTATACACAGTACAGTGTACAGAGATCATGAACCTTACTGCAGCAACTCTGATCTAGTCACCTCTGTACTGAGACATCTAGACTGAGGTTACTGTACAGAGGACGTCCTTATACACAGTACAGTGCACAGAGATCATGAACCTTACTGCAACAACTCTGATCTAGTCACCTCTGTACTGAGACATCTAGATTGAAGTTACCGTACAGAGGACGTCCTTATACACAGTACAGTGCACAGAAACTATGAATCTCAGTACAGCAACTCCCATCTAGTCACCTCTGTACTGAGACATCTAGACTGAAGCTACTGTACAGAGGACGTCCTTATACACAGTACGGTGCAAACAAACTATGAATCTCAGTACAGCAACTCTGATCTAGTCACCTCTGTACTGAGACATCTAGACTGAAGTTACTGTACAGAGGACGTCCTTATACACAGTACGGTGCACACAAACTATGAATCTCACTACAGCAACTCTGAAGTAGTTACCTCTGTACTGTGACAACTAGACTGAAGTTACTGTACAGAGGACGTCCTTATACACAGTACAGTACACAGAGATCATGAACCTTACTGCATCAACTCTGATCTAGTCACCTCTGTACTGAGACATCTAGATTGAGGTTACTGTACAGAGGACGTCCTTATACACAGTAGGGTGCACACAACCTATGAATCTCACTACAGCAACTCTGAAGTAGTTACCTCTGTACTGTGACAACTAGACTGAAGTTACTGTACAGAGGACGTCCTTATACACAGTACAGTGCACAGAGATCATGGACCTCAGTGCTGCAACTCTGATCTTGTCACCTCTGTACTGAGACAACTAGACTGAAGTTACTGTACAGAGGACGTCCTTATACACAGTACAGTGCACACAAACTATGAATCTCAGTACAGCAACTCCCATCTAGTTACCTCTGTACTGAGACATCTAGACTGAAGTTTCTGTACAGAGGACGTCCTTATACACAGTACAGTGCACAGAGATCTTGGACCTTACTGCAGCAACTCTGATCTAGTCACCTCTGTACTGAGACATCTAGACTGAAGTTACTGTACAGAGGACGTCCTTATACACAGTACAGTGCACAGAAATCACGAAACTTACTGCAGCAACTCTGATCTAGTCACCTCTGTACTGAGACATCTAGATTGAGGTTACTGTACAGAGGACGTCCTTATACACACTACAGTGCACAGAGATCATGGACCTCAGTGCTGCAACTCCGATCTAGTCACCTCTGTACTGAGACATCTAAATTGATGTTACCGTACAGAGGGCGTCCTTATACACAGTACGGTGAACAGAAATCATGAACCTTACTGCAGCAACTCTGATCTAATCACCTTTGTACTGAGACATCTAGATCGAAGTTACTGTACAGAGGACGTCCTTATACACAGTACAGTGCACAGAAATCATGGACCTCAGTGCTGCAACTCTGATCTAGTCAACTCTGTACTGAGACATCTAGACTGAGGTTACTGTACAGAGGACGTCCTTATACACAGTACGGTGCACACAAACTATGAATCTCAGTACAGCAACTCTGATCTAGTCACCTCTGTACTGAGACATCTAGACTGAAGTTACTGCACAGAGGACGTCCTTATACACAGTACGGTGCACAGAGATCATGAACCTTACTACAGCAACTCTAATCTAGTCACCTCTGTACTGAGACAACTAGACTGAAGTTACTGCCCAAAGGACGTCCTTATACACAGTACGGTGCACACAAACTATGAATCTCAGTACAGCAACTCTGATCTAGTTACCTCTGTACTGAGACATCTAGACTGAAGTTACTGCACAGAGGACGTCCTTATACACAGTACAGTGCACACAAACTATGAATCTCAGTACAGCAACTCTGATCTAGTCACCTCTGTACTGAGACATCTAGAATGGAGTTTCTGTACAGAGGACGTCCTTATACACAGTACAGTGTACAGAGATCATGGACCGTAGTGCTGCAACTCTGATCCAGTCACCTCTGTACTGAGACATCTAGACTAAGGTTACTGTACAGAGGACGTCCTTATACACAGTACGGTGCACACAAACTATGAATCTCACTACAGCAACTCTGATCTAGTCACCTCTGTACTGAGACATCTACAATGGAGTTTCTGTACAGAGGGCGTCCTTATACACAGTACGGTGCACACAAACTATGAATCTCACTACAGCAACTCTGATCTAGTCACCTCTGTACTGAGACATCTAGATCGAAGTTACTGTACAGAGGACGTCCTTATACACAGTACAGTGCACAGAAATCATGGACCTCAGTGCTGCAACTCTGATCTAGTCACCTCTGTACTGAGACATCTAGACTGAAGTTACTGTACAGAGGACGTCTTTATACACAGTACAGTGCACAGAGATCATGAACCTTACTGCAGCAACTCTGATCTAGTCACCTCTGTACTGAGACATCTAGACTGAGGTTACTGTACAGAGGACGTCCTTATACACAGTACGGTGCACAGAAATCATGAACCTTACTGCAACAACTCTGATCTTGTCACCTCTGTACTGAGACATCTAGATTGAAGTTACCGTACAGAGGACGTCCTTATACACAGTACAGTGCACAGAAACTATGAATCTCAGTACAGCAACTCCCATCTAGTCACCTCTGTACTGAGACATCTAGACTGAAGCTACTGTACAGAGGACGTCCTTATACACAGTACGGTGCAAACAAACTATGAATCTCAGTACAGCAACTCTGATCTAGTCACCTCTGTACTGAGACATCTAGACTGAAGTTACTGTACAGAGGACGTCCTTATACACAGTACAGTGCACAAAAACTATGAATCTCACTACAGCAACTCTGAAGTAGTTACCTCTGTACTGTGACAACTAGACTGAAGTTACTGTACAGAGGACGTCCTTATACACAGTACAGTACACAGAGATCATGAACCTTACTGCATCAACTCTGATCTAGTCACCTCTGTACTGAGACATCTAGATTGAGGTTACTGTACAGAGGACGTCCTTATACACAGTAGGGTGCACACAACCTATGAATCTCACTACAGCAACTCTGAAGTAGTTACCTCTGTACTGTGACAACTAGACTGAAGTTACTGTACAGAGGACGTCCTTATACACAGTACAGTGCACAGAGATCATGGACCTCAGTGCTGCAACTCTGATCTTGTCACCTCTGTACTGAGACAACTAGACTGAAGTTACTGTACAGAGGACGTCCTTATACACAGTACGGTGCACACAAACTATGAATCTCAGTACAGCAACTCCCATCTAGTTACCTCTGTACTGAGACATCTAGACTGAAGTTTCTGTACAGAGGACGTCCTTATACACAGTACAGTGCACAGAGATCTTGGACCTTACTGCAGCAACTCTGATCTAGTCACCTCTGTACTGAGACATCTAGACTGAAGTTACTGTACAGAGGACGTCCTTATACACAGTACAGTGCACAGAAATCATGAAACTTACTGCAGCAACTCTGATCTAGTCACCTCTGTACTGAGACATCTAGATTGAGGTTACTGTACAGAGGACGTCCTTATACACACTACAGTGCACAGAGATCATGGACCTCAGTGCTGCAACTCCGATCTAGTCACCTCTGTACTGAGACATCTAAATTGATGTTACCGTACAGAGGGCGTCCTTATACACAGTACGGTGAACAGAAATCATGAACCTTACTGCAGCAACTCTGATCTAATCACCTTTGTACTGAGACATCTAGATCGAAGTTACTGTACAGAGGACGTCCTTATACACAGTACAGTGCACAGAAATCATGGACCTCAGTGCTGCAACTCTGATCTAGTCACCTCTGTACTGAGACATCTAGACTGAAGTTACTGTACAGAGGACGTCCTTATACACAGTATGGTGCACACAAACTATGAATCTCAGTACAGCAACTCTGATCTAATTACCTCTGTACTGAGACAACTAGACTTAAGTTACTGTTCAGAGGACGTCCTTATACACAGTATGGTGCACACAAACTATGACTCTCAGTACAGCAACTCTGATCTAGTCACCTCTGTACTGAGACAACTAGACTGAAGTTACTGTACAGAGGACGTCCTTCTACACAGTACGGTGCACACAAACTATGAATCTCAGTACAGCAACTCTGATCTAGTCACCTCTGTACTGAGACAACTAGACTGAAGTTACTGTACAGAGGACGTCCTTCTACACAGTACGGTGCACACAAACTATGAATCTCAGTACAGCAACTCTGATCTAGTCACCTCTGTACTGAGACAACTAGACTGAAGTTACTGTACAGAGGACGTCCTTATACACAGTAAAGTGCACAGAGATCATGGACCTCAGTGCTGCAACTCCGATCTAGTCACCTCTGTACTGAGACATCTAAATTGATGTTACCGTACAGAGGGCGTCCTTATACACAGTACGGTGAACAGAAATCATGAACCTTACTGCAGCAACTCTGATCTAATCACCTTCGTACTGAGACATCTAGATCGAAGTTACTGTACAGAGGACGTCCTTATACACAGTACAGTGCACAGAAATCATGGACCTCAGTGCTGCAACTCTGATCTAGTCACCTCTGTACTGAGACAACTAGACTGAAGTTACTGCCCAAAGGACGTCCTTATACACAGTACGGTGCACACAAACTATGAATCTCAGTACAGCAACTCTGATCTAGTCACCTCTGTACTGAGACATCTAGAATGGAGTTTCTGTACAGAGGACGTCCTTATACACAGTACAGTGTACAGAGATCATGGACCGTAGTGCTGCAACTCCGATCTAGTCACCTCTGTACTGAGACATCTAGACTGAAGTTACTGCACAGAGGACGTCCTTATACACAGTACAGTGCACAGAAATCATGAAACTTACTGCAGCAACTCTGATCTAGTCACCTCTGTACTGAGACAACTAGACTGAAGTTTCTGTACAGAGGACGTCCTTATACACAGTACAGTGTACAGAGATCATGGACCTCAGTGCTGCAACTCTGATCTAGTCACCTCTGTACTGAGACAACTAGACTGAAGTTTCTGTACAGAGGACGTCCTTATACACAGTACAGTGTACAGAGATCATGGACCTCAGTGCTGCAACTCTGATCTTGTCACCTCTGTACTGAGACAACTAGACTGAAGTTTCTGTACAGAGGACGTCCTTATACACAGTACAGTGTACAGAGATCATGGACCTCAGTGCTGCAACTCTGATCTTGTCACCTCTGTACTGAGACATCTAGACTGAGGTTACTGTACAGAGGACGTCCTTATACACAGTACGGTGCACAGAAATCATGAACCTTACTGCAACAACTCTGATCTAATCACCTTTGTACTGAGACATCTAGATTGAAGTTACTGTACAGAGGTCGTCCTTATACACAGTACAGTGCACAGAAATCATGAACCTTACTGCAGCAACTCTGATCTAGTCACCTCTGTACTGAGACATCTAGATTGAAGTTACCGTACAGAGGACGTCATTATACACAGTACAGTGCACACAAACTATGAATCTCAGTACAGCAACTCTGATCTAGTCACCTCTGTACTGAGACATCTAGACTGAAGTTACTGTACAGAGGACGTCCTTATACACAGTACAGTGCACAGATATCATGGACCTTACTGCAGCAACTCTGATCTAGTCACCTCTGTACTGAGACATCTAGACTGAATTTACTGTATAGAGGACGTCCTTATACACAGTACAGTGCACAGAGATCATGAACCTTACTGCAGCAACTCTGTTCTAGTCACCTCTGTACTGAGACATCTAGACTGAAGTTACTGTACAGAGGACGTCCTTATACACAGTACGGTGCACACAAACTATGAATTTCAGTACAGCAACTCTGATCTAGTCACCTCTGTACTGAAACATCTAGATTGAGGTTACTGTACAGAGGACGTCCTTATACACAGTACGGTGCACAGAGATCATGAACCTTACTGCAGCAACTCTGTTCTAGTCACCTCTGTACTGAGACATCTAGACTGGAGTTACTGTACAGAGGACGTCCTTATACACAGTACAGTGCACAGAGATCATGAACCTTACTGCAGCAACTCTGATCTAGTCACCTCTGTACTGAGACATCTAGACTGAAGTTACTGTATAGAGGACGTCCTTATACACAGTACAGTGCACAGAGATCATGAACCTTACTGCAGCAACTCTGTTCTAGTCACCTCTGTACTGAGACATCTAGATTGAGGTTACTGTACAGAGGACGTCCTTATACACAGTACGGTGCACACAAACTATGAATCTCACTACAGCAACTCTGATCTAGTCACCTCTGTACTGAGACATCTAGACTGAAGTTACTGTACAGCGGACGTCCTTATACACAGTACAGTGCACAGAGATCATGGACCTCAGTGCTGCAGCTCCGATCTAGTCACCTCTGTACTGAGACATCTAAATTGAAGTTACCGTACAGAGGACGTCCTAATACACAGTACGGTGCACAGAAATCATGAACCTTACTGCAGCAACTCTGATCTAGTCACCTCTGTACTGAGACATCTAGACTGAAGTTACTGTACAGAGGACGTCCTTATACACAGTACAGTGCACAGAAATCATGAACCTTACTGCAGCAACTCTGATCTAGTTACCTCTGTACTGAGACATCTAAATTGAAGTTACCGTACAGAGGACGTCCTTATACACAGTACGGTGCACACAAACTATGAATCTCAGTACAGCAACTCCCATCTAGTCACCTCTGTACTGAGACATCTAGACTGAAGTTACTGTACAGAGGACGTCCTTATACACAGTACGGTGCACACAAACTATGAATCTCACTACAACAACTCTGATCTAGTCACCTCTGTACTGATACATCTAGACTGAAGTTACTGTACAGAGGACGTCCTTATACACAGTACGGTGCACACAAACTATGAATCTCAGTACAGCAACTCCCATCTAGTCACCTCTGTACTGAGACATCTAGACTGAAGTTACTGTACAGAGGACGTCCTTATACACTGTACGGTGCACACAAACTATGAATCTCAGTACATCAACTCCCATCTAGTCACCTCTGTACTGAGACATCTAGACTGAAGTTACTGTACAGAGGACGTCCTTATACACAGTACGGTGCACACAAACTATGAATCTCAGTACAGCAACTCCCATCTAGTCACCTCTGTACTGAGACATCTAGACTGAAGTTACTGTACAGAGGACGTCCTTATACACAGTACAGTGCACAGAAACTATGAATTTCACAACAGCAACTTTGTTCTAGTCACCTCTGTACTGAGACATCTAGATTGAGGTTACTGTACAGAGGACGTCCTTATACACAGTACGGTGCACACAAACTATGAATTTCACTACAGCAACTCTGATCTAGTCACCTCTGTACTGAGACATCTAGACTGAAGTTACTGCACAGAGGAAGTCCTTATACACAGTACGGTGCACAGAAATCATGAATTTCAGTACAGAAACTCTGATCTAGTCACCTCTGAACTGAGATATCTAGACTGAAGTTACTGTACAGAGGACGTCCTTATACACAGTACGGTGCACACAAACTATGAATCTCAGTACAGCAACTCTGATCTAGTCACCTCTGTACTGAGACATCTAGACTGAAGTTACTGTACAGAGGACGTCCTTATACACAGTACAGTGCACAGAGATCATGGACCTTACTGCAGCAACTCTGATCTAGTCACCTCTGTACTGAGACATCTAGACTGAATTTACTGTATAGAGGACGTCCTTATACACAGTACAGTGCACAGAGATCATGAACCTTACTGCAGCAACTCTGTTCTAGTCACCTCTGTACTGAGACATCTAGACTGAAGTTACTGTACAGAGGACGTCCTTATACACAGTACGGTGCACACAAACTATGAATTTCAGTACAGCAACTCTGATCTAGTCACCTCTGTACTGAGACATCTAGATTGAGGTTACTGTACAGAGGACGTCCTTATACACAGTACGGTGCACAGAGATCATGAACCTTACTGCAGCAACTCTGTTCTAGTCACCTCTGTACTGAGACATCTAGACTGGAGTTACTGTACAGAGGACGTCCTTATACACAGTACAGTGCACAGAGATCATGAACCTTACTGCAGCAACTCTGATCTAGTCACCTCTGTACTGAGACATCTAGACTGAAGTTACTGTATAGAGGACGTCCTTATACACAGTACAGTGCACACAAACTATGAATCTCAGTACAGCAACTCCCATCTAGTCACCTCTGTACTGAGACATCTAGACTGAAGTTACTGTACAGAGGACGTCCTTATACACTGTACGGTGCACACAAACTATGAATCTCAGTACATCAACTCCCATCTAGTCACCTCTGTACTGAGACATCTAGACTGAAGTTACTGTACAGAGGACGTCCTTATACACAGTACAGTGCACAGAAACTATGAATTTCACAACAGCAACTTTGTTCTAGTCACCTCTGTACTGAGACATCTAGATTGAGGTTACTGTACAGAGGACGTCCTTATACACAGTACGGTGCACACAAACTATGAATTTCACTACAGCAACTCTGATCTAGTCACCTCTGTACTGAGACATCTAGACTGAAGTTACTGCACAGAGGAAGTCCTTATACACAGTACGGTGCACAGAAATCATGAATTTCAGTACAGAAACTCTGATCTAGTCACCTCTGAACTGAGATATCTAGACTGAAGTTACTGTACAGAGGACGTCCTTATACACAGTACAGTGCACAGAAATCATGGACCTTACTGCAGCAACTCTATTCTAGTCACCTCTGTACTGAGACATCTAGATTGAGGTTACTGTACAGAGGACGTCCTTATACACAGTACGGTGCACACAAACTATGAATCTCACTACAGCAACTCTGATTTAGTCACCTCTGTACTGAGACATCTAGACTGAAGTTACTGTACAGCGGACGTCCTTATACACAGTACAGTGCACAGAGATCATGGACCTCAGTGCTGCAGCTCCGATCTAGTCACCTCTGTACTGAGACATCTAAATTGAAGTTACCGTACAGAGGACGTCCTTATACACAGTACAGTGCACACAAACTATGAATCTCAGTACAGCAACTCCCATCTAGTCACCTCTGTACTGAGACATCTAGACTGAAGTTACTGTACAGAGGACGTCCTTATACACAGTACGGTGCACACAAACTATGAATCTCACTACAACAACTCTGATCTAGTCACCTCTGTACTGAGACATCTAGACTGAAGTTACTGTACAGAGGACGTCCTTATACACAGTACGGTGCACACAAACTATGAATCTCAGTACAGCAACTCCCATCTAGTCACCTCTGTACTGAGACATCTAGACTGAAGTTACTGTACAGAGGACGTCCTTATACACTGTACGGTGCACACAAACTATGAATCTCAGTACATCAACTCCCATCTAGTCACCTCTGTACTGAGACATCTAGACTGAAGTTACTGTACAGAGGACGTCCTTATACACAGTACAGTGCACAGAAACTATGAATTTCACAACAGCAACTTTGTTCTAGTCACCTCTGTACTGAGACATCTAGATTGAGGTTACTGTACAGAGGACGTCCTTATACACAGTACGGTGCACACAAACTATGAATTTCACTACAGCAACTCTGATCTAGTCACCTCTGTACTGAGACATCTAGACTGAAGTTACTGCACAGAGGAAGTCCTTATACACAGTACGGTGCACAGAAAACATGAATTTCAGTACAGAAACTCTGATCTAGTCACCTCTGAACTGAGATATCTAGACTGAAGTTACTGTACAGAGGACGTCCTTATACACAGTACGGTGCACAAAGATCATGAACCTTACTGCAGCAACTCTGATCTAGTCACCTCTGTACTGAGACATCTAGATTGAGGTTACTGTACAGAGGACGTCCTTATACACAGTAGGGTGCACACAAACTATGAATCTCAGTACAGCAACTCTGATCTAGTCACCTCTGTACTGAGACATCTTGACTGAAGTTACTGTACAGAGGACGTCCTTATACACAGTACGGTGCACAGAAATCATGAACCTTACTGCAGCAACTCTGATCTAGTCACCTCTGTACTGAGACATCTAGATTGAAGTTACTGTACAGAGGACGTCCTTATACACAGTAGGGTGCACACAAACTATGAATCTCAGTACAGCAACTCTGATCTAGTCACCTCTGTACTGAGACATCTATACTGAAGATACTGTACAGAGGACGTCCTTATACACAGTACGGTGCACACAAACTATGAATTTCACAACAGCAACTCTGATCTAGTCACCTCTGTACTGAGACATCTAGACTGAAGTTACCGTACAGAGGACGTCCTCATACACAGTACAGTGCACACAAACTATGAATCTCAGTACAGCAACTCTGATCTAGTCACCTCTGTACTGAGACATCTAGATGGAGGTTACTGTACAGAGGACGTCCTTATACACAGTACAGTGCACACAAACTATGAATCTCAGTACAGCAACTCTGATCTAGTCACCTCTGTACTGAGACAACTAGACTGAAGTTACTGTACAGAGGACGTCCTTATACACAGTACGGTGCACACAAACTATGAATTTCAGTACAGAAACTCTGATCTAGTCACCTCTGAACTGAGATATCTAGACTGAAGTTACTGTACAGAGGACGTCCTTATACACAGTACAGTGCACAGAGATCATGAACCTTACTGCAGCAACTCTGATCTAGTCACCTCTGTACTGAGACATCTAGATTGAGGTTACTGTACAGAGGACGTCCTTATACACAGTACGGTGCACACAAACTATGAATCTCAATACAGCAACTCTGATCTAGTCACCTCTGTACTGAGACATCTAGACTGAAGTTACTGTACAGAGGACGTCCTTATACACAGTACGGTGCACACAAACTATGAATCTCAGTACAGCAACTCCCATCTAGTCACCTCTGTACTGAGACATCTAGACTGAAGTTACTGTACAGAGGACGTCCTTATACACTGCACGGTGCACACAAACTATGAATCTCAGTACAGCAACTCCCATCTAGTCACCTCTGTACTGAGACATCTAGACTGAAGTTACTGTACAGAGGACGTCCTTATACACAGTACAGTGCACAGAAACTATGAATTTCACAACAGCAACTCTGATCTAGTCACCTCTGTACTGAGACATCTAGACTGAAGTTGCTGCACAGAGGACGTCCTTATACACAGTACAGTGAACACAAACTATGAATCTCAGTACAGCAACTCTGATCTAGTCACCTCTGTACTGAGACATCTAGATGAAGGTTACTGTACAGAGGACGTACTTATACACAGTACAGTGCACACAAACTATGAATCTCAGTACAGAAACTCTGATCTAGTCACCTCTGTACTGAGACAACTAGACTGAAGTTACTGTACAGAGGACGTCCTTATACACAGTACGGTGCACAGAAATCATGAACCTTACTGCAGCAACTCTGATCTAGTCACCTCTGTACTGAGACATCTAGATTGAGGTTACTGTACAGAGGACGTCCTTATACACAGTACAGTGCACACAAACTATGAATCTCAGCACAGCAACTCTGATCTAGTCACCTCTGTACTGAGACATCTAGATTGAGGTTACTGTACAGAGGACGTCCTTATACACAGTAGGTTGCACACAAACTATGAATCTCACTACAGCAACTCTGATCTAGTCACCTCTGTACTGAGACAACTAGACTGAAGTTACTGTACAGAGGACGTACTTATACACAGTACAGTTCACAGAGATCATGAACCTTACTGCAGCAACTCCGATCTAGTCACCTCTGTACTGAGACATCTAGTCTGAGGTTACTGTACAGAGGACGTCCTTATACACAGTACGGTGCACACAAACTATGAATCTCAGTACAGCAACTCTGATCTAGTTAGCTCTGTACTGAGACAACTAGACTGAAGTTACTGTACAGAGGACGTCCTTATACACAGTACGGTGCACACAAACTATGAATCTCAGTAGAGCAACTCTGATCTAGTCACCTCTGTACTGAGACATCTAGATTGAGGTTACTGTACAGAGGACGTCCTTATACACAGTACAGTGCACACAAACTATGACTCTCAGTACAGCAGCCCTGATCTAGTCACCTCTGTACTGAGACATCTAGACTGAGGTTACTGTACTGAGGACGTCCTTATACACAGTACGGTGCACACAAACTATGAATCTCACTACAGCAACTCCCATCTAGTCACCTCTGTACTGAGACATCTAGATGGAGGTTACTGTACAGAGGACGTCCTTATACACAGTACGGTGCACACAAACTATGAATCTAAGTACAGCAACTCTGATCTAGTTACCTCTGTACTTAGACAACTAGACTGAAGTTACTGTACAGAGGACGTCCTTATGCACTGTACGGTGCACACAAAATATGAATCTCAGTACAGCAACTCTGATCTAGTCACCTCTTGTTAAATAGTTCATTATGGATATTCATTTTATTCTTAAATCTGAGTTCTATGCATTAGCCATTGTGTCTAGTTGAAATGCGCTATTTGTGTGTTCACTACCATATGTAGAACAGGTGTGCCATACGACTGGCTATAAAAGCCCATGGTACAGAAAGGGGGGGCTCTCTTGCTCTTCCCACCCCACAAGACACAGAAGAAGGATCTTCATGCTGAGGAGCAGCTGACATGTAGGCCTGGACACGTGTTGGACAAAGACATGATTTACCAGCCAGGATCCAAGGAAAGATGGACACTCATGATTGAATCTCTTTGTAACTACTTCATCTATTTTATATTCAGTTTCAATTATTTTTTAATGGACAATCCAAGAATAAATAGATACATTTTTTATAAGGAAATCTTGATATTGATACTTTGCGAAGTCCTCAGTAGAGAAAAATAATACAGAAAGAAGTATTATTTAACAATGGTGAGCCAGCCAGCCTGATTTTTCGTAAGTGAATTTCTTCCTTGAACAAAGGGGGGGAAAGTCCTGACTAGCTGAACAGCTGTTGTTCACGTGTCAGTAAATTCACTAATTTGTCACGAGAAGCAGAAAGGACCTACAGACTGAGGACTAACAGGAAGCAGAGGTTCTAACAAGGAACAGAATCACACAGGAAATGAATCAGACGAACTGAAGACAGGACGTGCTGATAAAGAGAAGCTAAGGAATCTTAAGGTAAGCAAAATATGGATATAATTTCTTCTTTTGCTAAACAAAGTAATATTAATTTCAAAGTTAATGTAGGAAATGACTTAGAAGTTTTGTGGCTCAGTTTATACAAAGAATGTGAATTGCAGAATTTACAGTTAACTTCCAAATTGGTATATAGAGAGAAACAGGGTCGGTCTGGGCTGGCGGGATACCGGAAATTTTCCCGGTGGGCCCCGCCCCCTGCTGCAGAGTAGAAGGGGAGAAGAGAACAAAAAAAAAATCCTGCGGTTTTAAGGGGCACGGGCCCTTTAAAAGCGCAGGCACAGTGTATGCAGGGACGCGCGCACGCAGTGTTCATTACCTGAACCACCGCGGCGCACGTCCCAGTGAAGCAGCTGAAGCTGCGTGTCTCCCTTCGCCGTCCGGCGTATGACGTCATCGTCATGCGCCTGCTGTGAAGGAGGCGCGCAACTCAGGAGAAGGAGGACACCGCACGGGAGCGCAGGAAGGTAAGAGGTGTGTGTGTGTGTGTGTGTGTGTGTAATGGTCTGGACCCACTGGCTGGACACACAAGGCGGGGGCCAGCTGGACACACAAGGGGGGGCCCAGCTGGACACACAAGGGGGGGCCCAGCTGGACACACAAGGGGGGGCCCAGCTGGACACACAAGGGGGGGCCCAGCTGGACAGACACACAAGGGGGTAGCCTGGCTGGACACAAAAGGGGGGATCCTGGCTGGACACACAAGGGGCAACCCTGGCTGGACACACAAGGGGGTAGGCTGGCTGGACACACAAGGGGGGAGCCAACTGGACACAAAATGTGGGGTCCTGGATGGACACACAAGGGGGGGAACCCTGGCTGGACACACAAGGGGCGGCCCAGCTGGACACACAAGGTGGGGCCCTGGATGGACACATAAAGGGGAACCCTGGATGGACACACAAGGGGGGCCCAGCTGGACACACAAGGGGGGGCCCAGCTGGACAGACACACTGGGGGGCCCAGCTGGACAGACACACAAGGGGGGGCCCAGCTGGACAGACACACAAGGGGGTAGCCAGGCTGGACAGACACACAAGGGGGTAGCCAGACTGGACAGACACACAAGGGGGTAGCCAGGCTGGACAGACACACAAGGGGGAACCCTGGCTGGACACACAAGGAGGGAACCCTGGCGGGACACACAAGGGGGGAACCCTGGCTGGACACACAAGGGGGGGAACCCTGGCTGGACACACAAGGGGGGAGCCCTGGCTGGACACACAAGGGGGGGCCCTGGCTGGACACACAAGAGGGGGAACCCTGGCTGGACACACAAGAGGGGGGTCCAAGCTGGACACACGAGGGGGGGGCCAAGCTGGACACACGAGGGGGGAGCCCTGGCTTGATACGCAAGGGGGTCCCTGGCTGGACACGCAAGGGGGAACCCTGGCTGGACACGCAAGGGGGGCCCGGCTGGACACACAAGGGGGGCCCTGGATGGACACACAAGGGGGAACCCTGGCTGGACACAGGCAAAGGGGGGTGGGCAGGCTGGACACATGGAGGCCAGGATGGATATATGGGGGGCAGGATAGATATATGGGGGGCAGGATAGACACTTGGAGGCCAGGATGGATATATGGGGGGGCAGGCTGAACACATGGAGGCCAGGATGGATATATTGGGGGGGGACAGGCTGGACACATGGGAGGCTAGGATGAATATGTGGGGGGGGGGCGGGCTCGATACACATGGGCTAGCATAAATATATGGAGGGGCACGCTGGATATATGGGGGGTGTCAGGATGGATATATGCAGGGGGTAAGGGCAGTATGGATATATGAGGGGGGAGGTTGGACACATGGAGGCCAGGATGGATATGTAGAGGGCAGGCTGGACACATGGAGGATATATGGGGGGGATATATGGGGGCGCAGGCTGGAAACATGGAGGCAAGGATGGATATGTGGGGGGGGCCAGACTGGCCACATGGGGGGGCTAGGATGGGTATATAGGAGGGGGTAGGCTCGATACACGTGTGCTAGGATAAATATATGGAGGGGTCACACTAGACAAATGGGGGCCAGAAGGGACATATGGGGGTGCCTGGCTAGACCAGGGACTTAATTACTGTTTGGGAGCCAGATTGAGGAACATACTTTATTAATGGTGACCAGTGGGGAACATTATTACTTTAGATTCCAATTATTATTATTACATTATTACTTCTGTAATACAATTTACTTTTTAGGAAATTGTTTTCCATGGGATGGGACAAAAGAGGGGTCCTGTTACTGTGCAGGACGGCACTACGTTACTTTTTTTCTTCAACTGGTGTAGTGTAGAAGTCGGGGGGAAAAGTGGGAATATTTTCTAGAAGAGATCAGTTATTGATAACTGTGTGTTATTTTCTGCAGAGATGATTCCTGGCTGGAAGAAGTGATGGCTGTCTGTGCCAGATGAAGAAGAAAAGCGAAGATGAAGGACTTCACCTAGAGACATCACTGGTGAGTCAGTGTATTACATGTACACTTACACTACACGTGGTCAAAATTGTTGGTACCCCTCGTTTAATGAAAGAAAAACCCACAATGGTCACAGAAATAACTTGAATCTGATAAATTACAAATTTTTGAAAATGAACAAATGAAAGTCAGACATTGCTTTTCTGCTTCCACAGAATTAAAAAAAAAATTAAACTCATGAAATAGGCCTGGACAGAAATGATGGTACTCTTAATATTTTGTTGAACAACCTTTTGAGGCAATCACTGCAATCAAAGTATTCCTGTAACTGTCAATGAGACTTCTGCACCTCTCGACAGCTATTTTGGCCGACTCCTCATGAGCAAACTGCTCCAGTTGTCTCGTGTTTGAAGGTTGCCTTCTCCAGACGGCATGTTTCAGCTCTTTCCAAAGATGCTCCATAGGATTTAGGTCAGGGCTCATAGAAGGCCACTTCAGAATAGTCTAATGTTTTCCTCTTAGCCATTCTTGGGTGTTTTTAGCTGTGTGTTTTGGGTCATTATCCTGTTGCAAGTGTGGCACCCCAGGGGTCTGGTTTCCACAGTAATAGCAATATTATGTCTGAGAGCAGGTGGGAGGTCTCTTGGTCAGGAATCCTATGCATGCCACACCTCCTGCCCAGTCCTGGGAGGGGAAGAACTTCCCCTATATAAAACTGGGGCTGAGGCAGGGTTAGAGAGAAAAAGAGTAGAGAGAGAAGAGGAGAAGCAGCTATAGGAAAGAGAGATCAGGAGCTCTGGGGAAGTCGTGCTAAAAGGAATCAGGGGCTGGCAGCTGTAGAGCTCGCCCTGATTGAAGAGTTACCACCGGACCCGGAGTCCGAGGCTGTGGGGACTAATCCTTACCCAGCAGCAGAAACCGACCGGCAGGGGATTTTAGGTCCTCTGGCCAAGAAACCCGAAGGCACGGTCACACGCGTGGGACCAGCACCGCCGTCGTGGAGCGGAAGCCACTAGAAGGCCCCGAGTCACCGGCCATACGGGTGAGCACCACACGGTACACTCAGGGACGTGGGCTACTTTTACCCGCCTCTAGCAAGGTAGCCAGAAGAGTACAATTAGTTGGGGAGGCCTACAACTCCGCCTGGCCAGGGGAAATCCCATCTGCTCAAAGACTGACCAGGCCCCGATCGCTAGCCAGTACTCCGGGAGGGTCTATCTTTATCACCAGTAAAGACCCTGAACTACACCGCATCGTCTCTGAGTGGTTCCTGCTACCCCCATCATCCACGTCGGCTGCCCTGAGGCCATACCCCTCCCGTTGGGGGTTATACCATCTACGCTGCACAATCGTACCACCGGCCTCAGCGGTCTGCCCTGCAGCGGCAGCTCCATAGCTGCATTCAACGGGTGGCGTAGTCGTCCAACATCTACTGCTAATACTCAGCCACACAGTTTGACTCCCTGGGCACGGACCGGGTCACCGCCACGAGACTACTACCCCCAACAGGCCCGGCTCCGGGTAGTCCCCGCGTGCGCAACGCTACACCAAGTAGGCCCAGGGGTGCGTCATCTTTTTGGCGTAGTCGGCAGGATTTCGTGCCCGCAACCACCGGATACTGCGTGCCTGAAAAAGACTGTTCAAACTTACCAGTGGTGAAGATTCCCGCCATCCGGCGCCATCTTCTACCTTCTTCCCGCCATCCGCGAAGTTTTCCCGCCATCCGGCGCCATCTTCTGCCTTCTTCCCGCCATCCGTGGAGTTTTCCCGCCGTTGGACGCCATCTTGAAGATGCCGCGCGGGAAGAAGAGGGGCGTGGACTCTGAAAGCGCGCGAGAACTGAAGCCCCGCCTCACGTCAGGACGTTGCGTAAGGTCCTGGAAGGAGCCCAGCAGACGCCGACGTCACAGGAGCGCGACGGAAGGTCCTCAACCCTGACGATCCACTGCGGAGCCGCGGCCTACGGAAGAGGATCATCGCAAGGTAGGCCACGGTCCACTAGGGGGGGAGAAAGATGTCGGATACGGAGGAGAGCTTCACTGCCTCAACCCCCGCCAGCGCCACCGCTGCTGCAGTCATGCCTTTCACCATGCCCTATATCCCGGGAGCAGCCTGGCTACCCCAGTACTCAGGGGAGTCACATACCCTGAATGACTTTAAAGAAAAGCTGGATAGCCTCTTCCAGGTGTACCCCCTCACAGAAGAGCAAAAAGTGAGCATCCTGGTGGCCCAACTAACCGGGGCAGCCCAAAGGGAGGTAAAGTCCTGGCCACCTGGGAGGAGGACTGTCGCAGGGATACTAACCCGGCTGAGGGACACCTTTGATACCCGCACCTCAGCCGAGATTAAGCTTAGATTCTATGGGTGCAAGCAGCGAGCACATGAGAGTATAAGGGACTATGCACTAAACCTACAAGAGGCCCTGAGAGCCATTAAGCAGACCGACCCTGACAGCGTGGGAAACGAGGACAGGCTGTTGACCGAGCAATTTATAGAGGGACTATATTGCAATGTCCACCGAACCCAGTTGCGGGCCATAGCCTTACAGGATCCTCATCTGGACTTTGCACAGTTCAAGGACAGAGCCATCCGGGTGCTCCGAGAACCGACACCGGGTGGCGTTGTGACCCACAGGCGCCCAGCTATCACTTACCACCAGGAGGCGGCGCCCTTGTCGGCAGGGCCTGTGGGGGCTGATGCGCAGGCTTTGAACAATGACCCGGCTCCGGACCTGCACCATCAGGTCCAAGAGCTAGCTAAAAGCGTTGCTGCGCTAACCCGAACTGTGCAGTCTTTACAGGTTTCCACTCCAGGGAAGATCCAGCTGGCATCCGGACCGGAGGACATCCCGTGGCGTCGACCAAGGAGGACCCCACCGGCCAGAAGAAGACCCAGCGACCGGTACAACGAGGACGGACAACCTATCTGCCGCCGCTGCAATCAACCCGGACATATGGCAAGGTACTGTCCTTTAAACTGGCACAACCTGGGGTAGAGGGCCAACCCCCAGGAAAAAGATCACCAGGCCCATCGAACTGGCGCGACAAATATGTGGGAGGACGTCCAGTCTTGCCTGTGGTACTGGATGGCATCCCTATGAGTGCCCTACTGGACACCGGGTCACAGGTCACCACCATCCCGTTCGTGCTCTTCAAGCAGTACTGGAATGACTCGGATATAACCCGCTATCCAGACGACGACTTGAGTATCATCGCCAGTAATGGTCAGCCCGTGCCACAGATCGGATTTAAAGAAATGACCATTAAAATCGGTAGAGTCGAACTGGCAGCACAGGGACTGATCATTGTAGACATTGACAAGCGCGAGAGTCACCCAAAGATAACTCTAGGAACTAATGTGATTGAAAATTGTCTTGCAGAGGTGATTTTCATTTTACAGCAGGTTGCCAAGAACGCCAGCTCCGGCCAGCAGCGAGTGCTCCAGAAAGAGATCCGGGCACTGATGCGACGGCAACAGGTGGAACTCTCCGGTGGTGAGATTGGTAGCGTAAGAATGTGTGACCCTTTCCCTATTGCCATGCCCCCGAAAAGTGAAATGATGATTTGGTGCCGGGCAGCTATTGGTCTGAGAGGTAGAGATTACCAGGCCATGGTAGAACCAGTCTACTCAGACAGTAGGCCCACCATTTTGACAGCACGGGGGGTAGTTGGTGTACGCCATGGGAGGGTGCCCGTTCGTATAATAAATATCAGGAAAAGGGAAGTATACCTGCCCCGGTATGCTACGCTAGCCAAATTATATACTATCAACCAAAATTCTATACAGTCTGTGGAACCCTTGCC